>NW_008616869.1:31785-59757 GCF_000691845.1 Merops nubicus | reverse complement strand
TGCAGTGTGCAAAGCAACAGATAGGAAAAGAAAGCCTGTATTGTTGGGAATGAATAAGGAAGTATATCTACTTCGGCTCAGTAATCAAAACATTTTCAAAGTGAATTAAGTGCTTCTGTCATTCTTAAAACAGTGCTGGTTTAGTCGAAACAAGTTCTCAATCATAATCAGACAGAAAAGATGTCCGCAGTTATAAAACAAGAGGTTTTAAATATGCATCTCAGCAAACACAAGATACCCGTATACAAATATTTCAAGAGGAAAAAACAAACTAAGAAACCAAATATTACTTTTTGGTACGAGCAAAAAAAAAAAAATTAGCAGGATCCAAAGCATACTAAATAATGGTGAGAGTTCTGTAAAACCAGGACGATCTCAATGCTTAAGCCTGTTGTATGAACTAAATGATAGAGTTCATATTACTATAGACAGTATGCACAAAACAAGGAAAAGAAAATTGAAGTCAGTATGAAAATTTAAATAGGTGAGTGTTTCAATATAATGGACTTTCATCTTTTTTACTACACTCAACAAAATGAAGCAGGGAAGAGAAAGCAAAATATTTTTACCATTTTGTATCTATCCCTTTAATGTTAAAAAAAAAAAAAAAGAAAAAAGGAAAGAAGGGTGGAGGAAAGTCACTTTACAGAAATAAATATAGATCAAATAAGATCCAAATGTGAAAAAAAAAACTAGTTACTTAAAAAAAAAAACATGTCATTTGACATTTTTCTGCCTTGTCATTAAGTTGCATGTTATCTTCTGTATTACCATTACCAGAGCTATTTAATGCATCTGTACTTGCAGAGGACTAAAAGACACTGCTATACTCTCCACACTCCTCACCCCCCTTTCTGTACTATCACTGTGCATCCACAGACGTTTCTGCAGACCACCCAAGTATCATTGCTATATGGCAAATATTAAAACCAAAATAGCAAAATACTTGCATAAAATTTCCAAACTTCTACATAGAATGTTACATTATTGTAATCTTTTAATCAGAAAGTTTTAAGCAGATTTGGAAATAAAACCCCCTAAATCTTAGAGTGTTTTTTAAATACATAATAAATTTTAATCAAGAGCATAACTTTACTTGCAAAAGGTTTTTCTTCTTGAATTGTACTTTTTTTTTAAAAAAAAGATCCTATTTGTAATAATATTAAGGGTGAGATGTAAACATATAAAAAGACAGGAAATGCCACAGTTAAGAATGAAATTTTCCTGAATAATGCTACTGTACCTCCGTACTGTATTTTATACTGCATTGCAAAACAGTATCTAAAAATAACAACCTGTCTTTACATAAAAAGTCCTGATTGGTGTTGGAGAGAATACAATTCCCAACTCAATTTCCAAGCTACCAATATTTAAAGTTAGATCCTTAATATAGATTTCTGTAAATATAATATTGGCAGTCATGAGTTTTGTTTTTTTTTTTTTTTGTTACATGTATTCTAAAATATTCTCGAGCTATTTACTGACTCAATGAACCAACCAGATACAATAACTAAAAATGTTAACCCTATTAGCAAATAAACCACAATTTCAAGGTATACTAGTTTTTAAAATAAGAATCGAGTGAAGGTAACTACCCAGTCATTAGTAGCACCCAGTGAGTAACTGAAGGCAAAATAAAATTGCCTTAGTTCAAGATGTAAAGCTCTGCTGATTCTTTGATGAATTCTCCTTGTGTGTAGTTATTAGAAAGACCGCACAATCTTTCCACTTACAACTTTTATCCTTAGCATAATTTACCTGATAGCTGTTAACAGAAAATCTATTATTTAAAATGCATACTTTTGTTCTTCCAATCTTTCTGTACTATAGGTTGCCAGTGTATTTTACTGCACAATTCATTGCTATTTCAAGAAGGAGCCATAACACAGAAAGTTAGATCTAATTTTCTCCCAGATTAAAGATATTTGATTTTTTTTAACAACTAAGTGCAGGCATTAAATTTGATTAAATCTATAAAACAAGCAGTGTTTTATATTTTATTTAAAAATATTTCTAATTTGCCACTTCTGTCTTTCTTTGATATGGTCAAGCGGATAGGAAGATATTCTAACTTAAAGCATACACTTAAAATTTTAATTAGAGCTACAAAAATTTAAATAAGCATATCATACTCAAAGTAAGAATATTCAATTCTTCAACTTAATTTTTCATGTCTGACTTCGCTTGCCATGTTTTGTGCTTCATTTTTTTAAGACATCTTATTCCACCTTGTTATGCTCAACGAAAATTTAATTCATGTAATTGATAAACTTAATTTGCACACTTCAACTTGTATATTCTTTAAAATGCATCTTTTTCTTCCTGGCAATTTAAATGACTAATTGCATATTAATTTACTATAAGTCAACTTTAAACCCTCAACACAATCTCCACCTTTAGCCTTTTGGTGAATTCATCTGTTTTCAGGCTGAAACTTCAGTGTTTTGCTACTATTCTTTACGGGATATGTTTGAGAAGGGTTTGAAAGCACAAGTTGGTAGCTTACCTATGGAGGCACTAGCGAGCAGTAGTGATTTTAGAACACCATTATAAAACAGAATCATTTAATCTGGATAGAAACATAATACAACTCTTTTAAGCTTCCACTGTGTTTTATACCTTTTGAAACACCACCCCAGTTATGCTGCAAATGCCACTGTTAAATTGTATTGCAGTCACTGTATTTTATACACAGGAAAGTTCAGCAAATCAGCACATCTTGTGATATGAAATGATGCTATTTGCTTGCCTTTGGTCTATAGCATAGCCTATGCTTAACTGAAAAACTTCCTGAAGCTCTATAAAGTTACTGTTTTGTTTAAAGGAACACATTTTGAGAGAAAGCTAAATTTAAATAACATGCAAAGCAAAATACTAAAGAAATATCATTATAAGCATATAGGTTTAATATATTAACAAAACAGATATAAAATGCAATCAGCTTTCTTTCCAGCAAATTCCCTTTCACTGGGTTAACACGCAAGTGGTTTCCTCCATTTATACAGAAAGATTTTTATTTTTAACATGCAAGATTATTGTACTTATCTGCTCCTAGAAAATATGTACTGTATAAACAACTCCTTTATCTTGAACTTCAGCATTTCTGTGCTTCCAAGAAGAGTAAAAACATCTGGTTAAATTACTGTGTTCAAGTCCAATATGCAGGCAAAATCCTGTATGAAGTGCATATAAAATAAACGATGGCTTCAATCCTTTATGTTTTTCCAAATGTTCAGTGTGACCAGTCTGTTGAAATCGCATCTCTGATACATGTCAACACAATGATAACTGATGTACTGAAATGCTTCTTTTCCGAATAAAATGAAGTTCTGTTCCTGTTCTACAGCTCCCAATGTTTTAAACTTTAATTGTGTTATGTGTGTTCCCCCCTCAAAGCCCCCAAACCGGAACGGTACAAACTGTTGCACACCAGCGGCGATGGCTCCAAGGGACTGGCTGGACGGAGTTGTCATGTGTCTGCCTGTCTACACTTGCTGTGCAGAACATCCTCTCACCTGTACAGCAGGCACAGACAGGCAGTCGCATGACAACCCAGCCTGAGGGACAGCCGCCAGTGGGAAACCGCTCTGACACACCAGAGCATCTTCACCAACAGCTCCAGCCAAGAGTCACTCTGGACCTCAGACGGCCGGTCAGTAACCAAGCCACGTACTGCAACCCACCTAGAGTCAAAACAACACTGCCTATAAAATATAATAAAACCCACTGCTGAAATTTTTACTGTGCTTCCTATAGTACTCTTTTCCTAGTTGTTCTCACTAACTCACTAACAATAAGTTTTATTTATATGTAACTTTGTGGCACCATTGTATGTTTCATCCTCCCATTTACTTCTCGGGTGTAGCTCGAGTAACTCACATTATTAACTAGATTTTTGTCGGTATAAAAACCACTAACGTTCCTGCTAGCCACACAAGCCGAGAGCAGCTTGTTGTGTGGCAAGTTAATTCTATAAATATTAGAGTAACTTCTCCCCTTTCAGCTCTCTCACCTCCTCAGTTATTTTCATATCTCCCTCCCAAACCACACAGAATTTTACAGTTGGAATAAATTGTGAAGTTATAATGCAAAATGCATTTATCATAAGATGCTGCTACTACTATCCTTTCCTACTGAAACAGAAGGAAAATATTTTATTTGGAAATATAACTAAAGGCGATTTCTTCACTGAATGTAAATTTCATATTTTTAGCAGTTCTCCTAGAGCCCAGCCTTGCATCCTTAATGCACACCAATAATGCCAGAGAAATCTCTGGATGCTTTAGAATGAATAATGAAATCACATTCTCTGACCATACCCTGTAAAAATGCTACACCACTTTATAAATGGCATCCGTCTGTTGGCAACAAAGAGCTCTTTGATTCACGAGATGGAATGGTGTTCCATATTCCCAAAGTCCATTTTACTCTAAAGTAGAAGTAGATAATTCACAAACATCAAATTTGCAGGTTGACTCTCAAATGAACCTTAGCATAAAAGCTTACAGCTTTTTGTACTGCTTAAGAAAGCAGTAACAACAGAGAGCTAAAATGCTCAGATTTAATCTTTTTCCGTGTGTAGGTATGCCTTATAATAGTTTAGCTAGTATTACATGGACTATGATAGAAAACTATTATTTCTTAGGTCACTGAATATGCTAATCTTGCACTTTTTTTACAACAGTCTCAAAGTGGTGCACAGTATTTTCCTCACTTGATTTTAAGCAAGTGGAAATGCAAAAGTTATTGTACCGGTCATGCAGCAAAGTAATGAACACAAGCAACTGTATGCAGGATCAGAAACTAACTCAGATTACTATTTCTGTAACTAATAGCAAATACTGCTTCACACACACTGCTCAAACATAAACTTGGTATTTCCATAATTACAAGCCTAAAAAGCATTCTTAGGCACTGATTCCCATCTCATCAAGAAATAAGATCCTGCTGTATAAGCAGCAACAAAACCATGTCAAGAAACCAATCATTTATTTTGTAATACTGATATAATACAATAAATTCTGAAATCTATTGCCAAACTAACTTGCTTCAAAATGCATCCCACTGTGGACTCTTCACTTACAAAAGCTGCAGCTCGCAAATAAAGGAAATCATTTACGTCCTTCTAATGGCACTAGCATACAACCACTTGCATTCGGAGTGATTTTCATCCGAGTAAATTCCAGGCTACAGAAAATGGGCTCAGCTTACACTAGAGGGGGTACACAGCTCTAGAGCTCCTAGCAAGCACTCCAGCGGTGTAAAGCCACAGCATTCCTTCCTCGGCGGTAGATGCGCAAAGGGAACAAACTCTCTGCTGTGGCAGGAGAACAAAGGTGAGACCTGGCTTTCTGCATCGTCCCCAGCTGTGATGGGGGGACTCTCGCTACTGTGCCAGGACTGCACAAGTGCCCGGCCTCAGCAGGAGGCACAGGGGATCTGAACTCCCTGCGACCTCACAGCGTGCACAGCCATACTGAGCCCAGGCACAGCCCAGACACGTAAACATGGGTATCACTTCACACATCACTGACGACTACATATCTTACAGGGTGGAAATACAACAGCATACAGTCATTTCAATAATCATCTGAGAACAGGATGTGACAACTACCAAAGCAAGCTGAAAGTGAGGAGAACATTTTAAGGAGACAAAATGTAATTATAAATTTGGAATTCAGCCAGGAGATCAGATACTTGCTTCTTTATTTTCAGAAGCCAATGGTTCTGTTTTTGAAACATGTAATTGGTCTTTTGATTAACCTAATGGTTAAGCTCTGGCTTCGACCATCTGTAGAAAGTATCTACAGCAGAATTTACCCACTTTAAGTCCTACTGAGAATAAAAACCAAAAGCGAACAAAAAAAAAAAAAAAACCCAACCAAACAGAAAAAAAAACACCCAGACAACAACCCACATCATAACTTTGTGAACTCTTGCCCAAGACAGAATAACAGAATAATCAAATTATACAGCAAATCTGTATTTAAGGAGGAATTCTTCCTCCACCAGCAAAGCATGGAATACTATGCTGTTATCTTCTCTCACCGCTCTACAACTCCTGAGTGATCTCCTATATTGGCTTGAAGAAACCACTAGTATTTTCATGACCCTCAAAACACAACTATTTGGCAATTAAGAGACAGTATTTTAAAATATACATATGGAAATCAGACAGTGGCCAATTCCTTCCATGTACTATTCTGAGATTCCCAGGTGACACTTTCTAGCACACCATCAAAACAATTTAAAGTTGCATAGCAGAAGATTTACATTCCATAAATATTTTCAGGACTTTTTATACAGCACACCAAGAAATCAGACTCAAAACAAACACCAAAACTGCTTCAGAAATTGCCACAGTACTTCTCAGATGCACCTCCAAGTGCTTGAGACAGAGCATAGTGAGGGATGTTAATCATACTGCATCACTTATTTTAGTTACAGTTACCAGTACCTAATTTCTAGTAGTTTTGTGGTACATAACAAAACCAAACAGCTTCAAATATTTAAATTCATAAAGGCACCTTTGCATTTCTTTTAAATTAATTTTTATGTCATTGCAATAAAATACTTCAAATTATATTTCAGTAATCTGAGAATAAAACTTCCCCTCTTGACACTTAGAACTTGGCTCCTCCCCTCTGCCTGACACGCACTCATTTTCCTGTTACCGGAAATATATACGAATCCCTTTAAACCTTAAAGGGGCAAGAGGAAAAATTTTCAGGATAAACCTGATTTGTCCTTCAGTCTTAACGTCTATTCCAGAATGGCTGCCCACTGAGGAGAAAACCACTACTGACCAGCACAGTTTCCACCATCATCAGTATTACTGAAATAACTGCCTATAGTAAGTACCACATTTGGGATTTGCAGGACTCAGCAGAGCTCTGGCTTAGGTACATGCACTGCAGGACCTCCCGCCGCTGGTTCTAGGAAATCCACTGCAGTAAAACACTAAGTTTAAACAGAATACGAATTGTCTGCACAATCCCCATCAACCAACTCCTTGGGTCTTTTTTGGGTAAGCCAGTGTTTTGATTATTGCTTAGAATAAGATGGAAATATTGAGTGATGTTTTAGAGCTCATTTAAAACTGTTTACCTCTGTCTCTTCCATCCAATGAACTGCTTCACTTTAAAAATCCCTACCTTTTTTTCTGAAAACATTCAATTTTAAAAAAAAAAACACACACAAAAAAAAATAGGATTTTTTTTTTTTTTACATGTAGTGTAGCCCAATTTTTCTAAAAAAACCCACACAAACCTTAAAAAAAACCACAAGGGCTTTACTATGAAGCTAACAGTGCACATAATCACATTTTAACATTCAAGAATTAACAAGACTGCTGGAGTTTGAGACACAGCATATCATTACCGACACTGTTGAAAAAATAATTAGATGAATTGCCTAACAACACAAACAGTAAAGTGAACGACCTGGATGCCCAGTTTATTATAGAAATGCTTTTTCCAGTTCTCAGATTAATCACCTCAGATGTACTGATCATCAGTGACACTTCTTACCCAGGTACATTTTTTGTCAAATTTGAAAATCTATACCGCTTACTTACAGAACTCTGCAGACAGGCTTTTTCTCCTCTCAGAATATTAGGCAAGAGAATAACTATCATCATTAAATCAAACGCCATAGTTACTTTCAGATGTAACTTTACCTAGACAATTTATGATCAACTTACAACAGATGTGAAGAGCAGTCCAAGCAGGAATTGGACAATAACCAGAACATTCCAAAACAGGGTGGTTTGTTTTTGTTTGGTTTGACTTGTTTTTAAGCAAATGTGTGGAAACCATAGGAAGCGAGGAAAAAAAAGTAAAACAAACAAAAAACCCACCCCACGCAACACCCTGTGTATTTATGTTATCAACATTTCAATAGGAGTCTTAAAGGGTCAGCATTTTCCAAGAATCAAACCCACAAATTTTAAAGAAAACAGTCTGTACAAGTTGATTTACTATTTTAATCTAACATCAGAAGACTGAATACTGGTTTGTTGGGGTTTTTTTTCTCCAGTAGAAAAAAAAGTCTTAATTCCTTACCTCATCATCTTTATACCAGGACAAGCTTTCTGCAGTCAGAACGAACCAGTATTCCTTAGATCCTCCTTTCATGATGCCAATATTGTTGATGGTCAGCCAACCTTTCCGGATGACCTGTGCAAAGGTGCAGTCAGGCACAAGTTTATTTCATTACCACTTCACATAATTCCACTGCTTCATTCATTCTTTTAAATAAATACTTGCTAAATATAACAAGAATAGGTGATTTTTTTTCAGTCTCTGGCAAATTCAAGGAGTTTTTGCAGGTTTCTATCATTCAAGAAAAAAAGAAAAGGTAACACAGTGTTTTAATACATAAATACAGTGTTTACAGTCAACAGGCTGGAGAAAAGAGAGAAGTCTAAGTCTTATCATGATGTACTCATAGCAATTATGAGTGCATTAAGGATCATGCAAACTTACAGATTTTTTTGCTGTATAACAACACATTATAAATGTCCATATATGACTACTCTGTCCTAGTCTAATTGTTAGGATCATTTGTAAAACGGGATACTAGGAAAAGCAGCTAGATTGTGACTAAGTAACCTGTTTCTGGTACATCGTGGAATTTTCAGAAGGGGTTGAATAAAGTGACAAACAGGAAAGGTCTTCTACAGTTAATTTGAAATTAAGATAGGAAGCAGTAAGGCAAGGTATATAAGAGCTATTTTCTTCTCATAAGGTAGGAGAAGGAAAAAAAACTAACATGGCAACAAAAACCAGGGAAAAAATGGGTAAGGGAGAACTTTACAAAACTGATAAATAAAAAGCCAAAGATGAAGGAACAGACAGGAACAGCATATTTGTAAATAAGTAAAGGCCAAAAGGAAGACCAAGACCTATAATGCAAAGAGGAACAAAACAAAAAAGGAGGAATGAGACAGCTCCAGGAGTGTATAGGAGAGAATGGTGAAGTGCTGTGCTTTAAAACCCCAGCCCTGAATGAGGGTTGGCATATGGATGATGTCCACAACCAGGCAAGACAGCCCCTCCTGACTGGTTTTCACCCAGGGTCAGGCCAGCCTTGGGTGGGAACTGATGAGGAGATCATCACCAGGTTCCCCTCCCTTCCACATGACCTTGGAGGTGGGGCAAGATGCCAACTGTATGAGAACTGACTTTGCTTGTAGTGGAATCAGGAGAGCTGCCTACACAGAAGACATGCTGCGTGGGGATTCTGGTTGCCAGAAAGGCTCCTTGACTGCTCATAACAAGTGGAGTTCCCAGGACATCAGGGCAATATCACAAGTCTCCCTCTGGGAAATTACACCATGGACTTATGGCCTGGATACTTTCATCTGCCATGGCTTGGATCCTTGGCCAGCTTGCTCCCTTCTTCACATCCTACACAGTGAGTGAGTGTGCTAACATTCCTCCCTCCAGTCCTGCAACACTTTGGATTGTTTGCATCTGATTTAAGAGCAGAGGGAGGAATCTGGCTGTTAATCTGCCCGTTAATTATAATATCATTCTATTATCAGGCAAGTGGTCAACAGAAGAAATAGTTATGAGAACTTGTCCACTGATCATATAGAAACTTCCAGTTTTCTTGGAACTTATATTGCTTTCCAATACATACATAAGAAAGAAAATGTTCCTTTCTACCATATTCTGAACAGGACAACAAAACTCTCCCCATCACACAGATGCAGGGAACCCCCTCCATTCTGTTTCACCCCACAGAAACACCCTTTACTTGCCTATGAAGTATTGAGATGGAAAGAAATGCTTAAAGAAGCCCTTCGCACCTCCTTCAACAAGTTGCACAAGCACAAACTTGTGTCATCAAACATGAGTTTCCTTTTGTTTTTAGAGAAATACATGAGACTGTGACACTCCTCTCATAGGGTCTTACAAGACTAGTAACTCCAACATCAACAGATAACCAAAGAAAAACTTTGCTAAATATCTATTCATCTATAAAACCTGTAGAATTTGCATTCACTCCTATTCAGCATGGTGAAAGTATTGGTAATGCACACAATTCAAGAGTATCAATTTCATTTTAAATAAGATGATCATGTTTCTCCACTCACTAACAACAAGGCCAGCAGCATAAGAAAATCACTGAAGATCCAAAAACAGTTTTATGGGTTTTCAGCCTGTAGAAAATTGCTAAGAAAGCATTGATTTGGTTCTGAAGACTCAGTAAGCTAACTGGACATGATCCCATAGAGAGACTCAAGGGTACAGCATAAGCAGGCTGGATGGAACAGTCTGCACCACAAAGTTTTCTGCAGAAGTTGGTCACTATTTTTAAAATTTATATTCATTGGACAAATTAAAGAAAAAAAAAAAACACACCAAAAAAAACTCACAAAGTGGAAAGGGGGCATTACTGAGTACAAATAGATATGGAATGCTTGGCTGAGTGCAAGTTAAGTGAAACATACTGATATGAACTTCATTATCCATCAAATCTTCATTTTATTTTACAATGTTTATTGAAGTTAACTTTCACAACATGTGAAAAAACAACATGTATATGCAGCCAGTGTACTGGCCTTTGGGCAGCTGCCACAGAACAAATTGCAGAACCAAGCTAATTTCATTTTTTCTGCACTGAACTACACAAGGGCAAATGGAAGAAATTTAAGAAATTAAGGTCCTCCAACCACTTCAAGCTAGCTCTACAACAAGGTGAGCTATATTTGTACAGCAGGCTACATACTTCACAGCAAATGTGCAAAGGTAGTTATTCCATGTTATAAAGAAACTGAAGTAAGAGGCTACGAGAGAAGATGCTGTTGAACCATGCTGTCTACAACTGAAAATGCCACGTCACTCCCTATAAAGCACATATCCATGTGCAGGCAGCACAGAAAGCTGGGCCAGAACACTCCTGAAAACTGGTCTGGACACACATTTGAGAGAGGGTAAAAGATGTGAAGACAGATATCATAGTGGGGATGCAAAGATGGTTTCTAGAAGCAAACCAGTATGAAACACCCAAGTAGCATGTTCAAGAATCTTAGAGGTGATAAGCACTTGAAAAGGAAGGGAAGCACCACTCACTCCTTATTCCATTCAGTGTTTTCCATCATCATTAACATCGGCTTCGTAGCACATTAACAAGACTCAAAGTTTCTCAATTTGACAAGAATGAATTTGTCACAGAGGTCTCAGAACAGACCAGGCCAAGATTTTAAAATCTAAACTATACAAGCCATTTAAGAAGTGATGAAGCTTTTAATACTTCTAATGTAGGAAATACATCAGCTGCATAGCTCCAAAAGGCTGTCTTGCTCTACACCAACACGTCTCCTCACAGATACATAACCATCACTGGCTGTGGAAACAGGCTGACTTGCTAATACAAACATTGCTCACCATCTTGTAAAGGAAGGAATTTGCCAGTTGTTTCCTCAAAAATCCTGTGTGCTGAGGATTAGATCCAGCTGTCACTTCCACACAACACCGCCTGGCAAGAAGGGCATCAAGCTATAGCAGTATCTCATTGTTTTTCAGGTGCAAACTTTTAGACCTGTTTACCTATACTCTTCTGGGAAAACAAGGTATTGTCTTCTCTAAAATATCCTGGACACTACAACAGATCATAATTATCCAAAATACTTGGAAGCAGTTCCAGAGGACATCAAGAGAGAAAAGATGATCTTAACTTGCTAAGCCTCATGTGCTTTTCATTGAATTGTTCCTGTTTCCCAGGCAGATTTTGTTAACTACAAAAAGCTACACTTTAAAAATACCCACTACCAGCATGCGGTCAGGGGGACAGAGGTTTGATCAGGGTGTAAGTGCAAAACAAAGTGAGATTAAGCAATGGGTTTACTTCCTATAGAATCTGAATTACACCTTAGATTTTAGTCAATTTCTCAAAAAATAACTCAAGCTATATTTTAGAAATAAGTGTCCTTCCATGGGTAATAAGGAGCAAAGATTTTCAAAGAGACTTCTGAAATTAAAGAAAACAAACAAACAAACAAACAAACAAAAAAGCCCTGAGGGGTGAGGATAGTTGTTTGTTGTTGTTGTGGGATTTTTTGTTTGTTTGTTTGTTTTTTAGCTAATGTATTAGATGTGCTGTATAGTCCTTCAGCTTGAAAAATGAAAGTAATGTGCTTCATTATTGTTTTCACTAGTTCATTTTCTGGTTGGTTTGGATGTAAGAGAACCACTTCAATATTTTCTACCATATTTCAAGATGTCACTCTCCGTAAACCGGATATTATAGTGACATGAGTTCTGAACGTCAGGAAGGTGAAAAATATGGACATCACTAGAAGCCAATGAAGACAATATTCTGGCTGGCAGTTGGACAGGATGAACAAGAGATGACACAGTTCCTTCCTTCAGGATCCTGATACCTAATCTGGGTGTCTGAAAAATGAAACTTAGAGGGTACAAACACACATGAACATGCCAAAAGGAAGTAATTTTCTGATAGTTCAGCTGCACAAAACCCAAATTATATCTGTTGTTCTTACTCTCCACTTCATGGATAAACAGGAAAGCAGACTCTGACACAATAAGTACCTTTTATGTGTTGCTGGATAACTTACTCATTCCATTAAATCAAGTAAGGTATTTGTAAAAGAAGTACAATAGATAATCAGAAAGTGTTCCATTTCTTTAAAATATGTATTTGAAAGATGATCTCAAGATAAGTGAGAGCTAAGTGAAATTGGCTGGGCAGAGTGTGAAAATCACAAGACTGGTTACTTCCACAAGAATACTAGTAGCAGCATTTGTTAACATGACTCTATTAAAATTGTCTTACCTAATTCCACTGTAATAATTTTGAACAGAAAATACAACTCCCAGCACTACTCTATCTTCTTATCACTGTCATAACACAAGTTACCAAATAGCAAGCACATTGAGAGAACTGCTTATAGCAGGGGGGTTGGACTAGATGACCATACATAGAGCAATGCCACCTTCATTTTTAAAGCTTTATCAGGAAAGGGAGTTCTAAAAGACTAAATTTTAGTCACAAAACCAAATCTCAGCACACAAAATACACAATTAAGAGTGGGTCAGCCAGATCAGGAGCCAGATCTTGCCAGCGTGCTCTGTAAAACCAAGCATTATAGTGATTATTTCAAGCAAATTAGAAGACAAGACTAACCTGTGGCTTAAAAAGAAACTTTGTGGAGTCAGGTCAAAACCTCAGGCGGTAGCAAAGAAAAGACAAACAAAAAAGGCCAAAGATTAAGCGTGAGAGAATAAATTAGTAGTAGAGGGAAAAGGAGCAAAACCATGTTAAGAAGAACTGGCATTACACTTCTTCCAAAAACACAATATTGCTGCGCTCATCTTATTTCTGAGATAGGCAGAAATAGTTAATAGTTATATCTGCATCATTCCAGTTCAAAGCAATGAATTGCAAAAAAAGAAAAGCAATGGATTGCAAATGAGCACCCTGCGACTTTGGGAAAGCTTAATGCTCTCCATCTCCCAAAAGATCCAATTCAACTGCTATTAGAATCAGCCTAGTGCCTAGATCTTTTTTCTTTATCGAACATAAGTTTCATTTGTTTGTTTGAAATAACTGATAGAATTTGATGATGTGGCAACAAACTAGAAATATGTGTAATGTTCTCATCATAGATATTACCAAAGAATTCACATGATACAGAAATTTACTTCTCACAATTAACCATCACTGAACCAGGAGTAACTTGTTATAAAATTAACTGCTGTTTAGACAGTTAATTCTAATTAGTAATGTTAAAGGCATTCACATATTTATTCACTTAAGAAGTGGAAGGATTAGAAAAGAGTGTGTCCACAATACACCGATCCTCCTGGTGCTATGAAAACGCTAAAAAGGCTTTACATATTTCTAAGTTTATCCATAAAACTCACTTTTTCTATCAGAAGTAATTCCTTTACATAAACCAAATACCAAGAACAGTACTTGTACCCATAAGCAGCGTGTTCATTACTCAAGAGCTAATGTTTCCCTTCAATTACCAGAAAGTTATTTGCTCACCTTTCATAAAGAGGTTTACTATGAATAGAGGCACTCATATCAGATAAAAACTGCTTTCCAGTTATATAACAAAATAAACACCAATTAGTCATTTTAGTTTATGAAACTCAGTAAATCATAAAAGTATTCGTTTCATTCAAAGCTTTCTACAACATTTTAAGTTATACTAGTTCATACTTGTAACAGCAGGTTAGTAGCAGTCAAGTGATGAACTGCAATTATACATTGTTGAGGAAGTGTTATAGACAAGACAATTTAATATTAAATAATTTATTAGAAAGTATTCAACAAACCAATGTGTTAGAGACAAACTTTGCCCCCTGAAAAGCTAAATGAAAAAGCAACAATAAAGCTTACAGAACTTAGCTCGTACAATTTGCCTTGAAGGCGGTAGATTGGTTCCCTGAAATAGCAAATTGCAAAAGTGAAGTTTTATTTCAGAAACATTCTCATTCTTTTCAACTTCAAACAATTAACTTACAAGCATGTTTATTATCTTTAAAATAAAAGGTTCAGCAAAGTCCTTTATACCCAAAGTAATCAAGTTTCAACATTTAATTTAAAACACCAAGGTTCTTCTCAACTTCTTTAGAGAGAAAGCATTCAAAAATCATTCATTTTATTTGTATATTTTTGAAGAGTTAGATAATTGGTTGATGGTCCTTATATGGAACACTCCAAAGTGATGATGGTTGTTGTGTTTGACACATGTTCCGGCACAGCTAGATAAGAAGGAAATCTCTCCTCAGCGGGAAGAGACTAGTCTTTGAAGTAAGTTCAATGTTTAGGCCTTTCAACTTTTTCATTTTAGTCCAAACCATATATTACATCAAAAATGCCATTCATGCTGGTCAGGCTGTGGGGGACCATCACATACAAGAAGTTACTGGATTATTTTAACTGATGTCTCAGAAATAACTACCAATTCTTTGGTGGGAGGAAGAGATTGGATTTCTATCCCCAAAAACATAAATAAGTTTTCAAAAAATGCTAGAACTCACACCTACAAGAGCAGAATAAGAGACTTTCTGAAACGTCAGGTTTATCCAAGTGATAAGGTCTGAGGAATCTTAAAATCAGTGGTAACAGTTGAAAACCTTGACCTTTGTAAGGTTTGAAAAGCCCTCCTCTCCTTCTATGGAGAGCACTGTTTGACCAAAACAGACATGAAAACTTCAGAAAGATGTTCAATACTGGTAATTATTTAGACAAAATTTCACTGTCTTATTTTTACTAGCAATTTTTATTTTCTTTTAAAGTATGCGCTAATTCCTTTACATTTTCTTTCCATATAAGACTTTGCAAAACCATCACAGTGAGCAGAAACCCTCAAAGCTATGGTACATAGCGACATTTTTGTGAAGTCAACTGGAAGTTTTCAGATGAGGTAAAGGCAAATCTACTTTTCCTTGTTGAATTGTCTCTTCACTGCTATTAAGATGTGAACATGTAAGAACTAGCAAAACAACTGTGGCAAAGCACACACAAACAAGTACTCACCAGCATTTTGGATTCTGAAATTCACAAGTTGGTAGTTAATGACACAATACATTGACATGTAACATGAAATATTCTATGCACAGCATGGGAGAGGAGACACTAACCAGCAGCGCAAGCAGTAGCAGAAATATTAATAAATTATGCTAACAATGAAAGTCATGTGCCTCTGAAAAATTCAGTAAAACAAGGCGATGGTGACACATTTTAAATATGTTTGAAGCAGGAAAGATAAATGATACACTCACAACAAATAAATGCAGTCAAAAGAAAAACAAAACAAAACAAAAACCAGCTTGGATTAACTTGCACATGCTAGTATCCATCCTCTGTTAGGTGCATACCTGATTTCCCACTGCACTTTTGTTAACCTGACTGCTTCTCTGTTGGGCACTAAGGGAAGCAGAGGAAAAGAGTTATACTGAAGAAACTCAAACTAAGCCAGTTCCTGACAAATAAATAGTTACTTCCAATTCCAGCACAGAAAGCTAGAGTAACAAAGAAACACAGTAAAATCATTGTGCATATGTGTGTATTTCAACTACTTTTTCTGATGGTATAGGAATGCCTGCTGATATTTGCCTGCTTAGGACAGAAGGGACATGCACAGCAGACAGCTCCTACTAATCATCTGCTTTGTAACAACATCCTACTTGGACTGGTAAAGGTTACTAAAAGCACAAGAGAAATTATGGCTCATGTGGGTAACTTTGGAAACATTAGCCTCTATAAATATTCAAAAGAGACAAAAAGCAAGTCATTTCTGTTATTTAGTGCAGTACAACAGAAACCTCCCCTGCTGGAGGCTCCTTATTAGCTTTGTCTTGACAGTTTGCTTTGGATATTATTCTAATATTTATATGCACTTTGCGGGTGTAAATATAACCAATGGATGAAGCCACCACAAAGCTGGTTCAAAAAGCTGGAATCATATAATAAGGGAGCATATTTCAAATTAAACCATATTTAAAATAATTCGCTCAATTCTTGAACTCTGGCAACCCCAGAAATAAAACACACTCCTGTTTCAAAAACATAAAAGTTGTCATTAATTCTAAAAGCATCTGCATTATGTGGTGGTTTTTAAGTGTTAGGCCACAAAATTAAAATATGGCCGGAAAGAGGAAGAAGAGTGTTCAGAGAGGAGACTTGGGCTCCCACCAGAGCGGCCACTGGTGACACAAAGTTTTGTTTGGATTAGATTATACCATTTCACCAGGCAGTAATTAACTGAAGAAAAAAGCATACATACTAGATCAGCTGCAAACACTGCTCTGAGAGACTAAAGAGAGAAATATGTGCTCAGATCACAGCCTATGGGCCAATCTTGCACCTGTTTTGTGCACAGCTGCTGGTCCAAAGAGTTGCTGAAGCACCACAGTCAGCTATGTCCCAACTAACCCTAACCCTGCCCTTCAGACCATACTCTATCAAACCAGCAGTCCATATGCAGTCCATAAAAAACTGCACAAGGATGTTTATTGTGTGTACTATTCACTGGGATAGTTCTCATAATCTGATATGATTATCAGAGATAATCAGATAATATTCAGAGATAATCATATCTCTGAATGATTGAGATAGATCTCTCAATCATTCAGATCCCTTTGACCAACACTTTGACCAAATATCTCCTGTGCATCATCTGAGTTGCATAAGCTTTGATGTATAAATTATGAACAAAGGCATGCACACAGAAAACACAGCACTAACCCCTCACCAGTTCCAATCTGTTGTTTGAGAAACATACAGAGATGGCTTTAAGAAAACTTATTGCCATTCTTTTGGTTTGGTATGATTTTAATCGCCTTAGCAAAGCTAATTAGACCTCTAACATCATACTAGGAAACCCACGCCTTTTAGCCCAGCAATTCGTCCTCTATTTACCGTTCTAAATACATATTACTCTTTGTCTAGATGGGAGCACATATCTGCGTCCAAGTTCCACCAATTGGATTCAAACCCATTGCCCACATTTTACCTTTGTTCTGCTAAATGAGACAAAAATTAATATTCCAAGAGTCCACAATTTCATAGCTATGCAAAGTTGTTCTAAATACTGATGTTTTTAAATCCTTCTCAAGTTAATTCACATCACTGTGCCTGCCTTAGGCCCTGCAATGCTACAAGGTAGTTTGAAATGTCTTGTGTTCTCATTCTTACAAACAAGGTTCACAGGCCTTACACTTATAAAGCCACATGAGACAGCTGGCTAAAAGACTCATCAAAAAAAAAAAAAAAAAAAAAAAAGGAAACACTAGGGAATCTGGGGAATCTATAATGCAGGATGTTGAGATACTGCAGAAGCCCACATGCTACTCAAAATTATTTAATTTTCCAGTTCTTACAAAATTGCTATAACAATAATAGGATTATAGTTTAAAATGTGTATTTTTCTACTATTTAGCTCATAAATTGATATACTTTACATTTAACATTGTTCTTAGTTATCCAAGTTTTCTCTTCCAGACAGGAAGTCAACAAAGATAATTCTCTTCCCATCATTTTCAACCTACAGAAACACTTGCTTGAACTTATCAGTGAACTTCAGTGAGGAGCCATTTGTTACCTGCTCATGTCCCATGCACAGTGTCTGGGGATTTCTACATCTTAACTGACTGAAGAGGAAGCAGCTTTCCCAAGACACTGAACCTGGGCATTGCAACTCCTTGGAAAAGATACAGCAGTGAAGACCATGGACTGAACTCCAGGCTCCAGCAGCAGCAGCCATGAGGGGGATTTTTCCAGAAGAGAGACAATGAAATACCTCCAGATATACCTGTCACTCCAGAATCCAAGACTATAAAACATGGAAGGTTCCAACCTGACACAAAGAAAATTCTTTTCATAACCAGGAGAGGCAAGCATTTCAACAGGCTGCATCAGCACAGTGAGACCAGAGAATCTCCGATTCTTTAAGTTTTCCAGATCTGATTGGACAAAGCCCTGAGTAACCTGGTCTGAACTCAGCATTGACCCTCATCTGAGCAGGACGTTGGACTATGTGACTTCCCAAGGTCACAACACACCACAAATATATACGGAGTGTTTTTAGCAGGCTTTTTCCTGTCAGAAAAGGATGAAGAGAAGTAAATAGCAGGCAGGTTGTTATCTTGACCTCTAGAAGGCCAGCTACCATTCCTTCAACATCCTGTCATTTGTCAAATGGACTGATAAAGCTATCTAGGACCTGCAAACAATTCTAGAGAAAGTTGCTCAAACAAACACATAAATAGTGCCTGGCTTTCCCTTCTCCCCGCTCATCTTACTGAACTTCATGTTTTAAACCTTCAAGGCATACTGCCAAAGACACAGGCCTTCCTTCACAATGCTAGCTAGGACAGGCCATAGTATAACACACACTGCGGTGCCAAGCTTTGTTGCCAGGATCCCACATGGATGAAAACTGTTGTGATTCCAAACACTGTTATAGCAAATATAGCATGGATATGACTGAAGGAACATTTATTCTTCAAAGAGTGAAGACATCTTTAATGTTTTTACTAGTGACAAAATGTTGGTATGAAGTCCCTGAGGCACAAATTGCTGGAAGCTGAGGAAGAACATTCTGGAGAATATTCTCACAGCCTTTTCAATTAAGTGAGGAGAACGTCAAACCAGGCCCTGCAAGGCATTCTGCTACTATTCTTCTCTACAGCCAAACAGCAGGCACACTTATAATTCAGTGACACTCATTATACTGTTTCACACGGAATCACAGCTCCTAAAATATGCATTAGCAACGATGTGGAAAGACCACCAATATCACACATTTCTGTGGTCCTAAAATGAATAGTGAGGGCATCAGCTTGGCAAAGCTGATTCCTGAGATGCATGTGATCCCAGATCAAGATACAAGCTTCAGTGAAACCAGGCTTGTGAACTGGGGTAAAAAAATCTAGAAGTAGGATAGAGTTCAACACTCTATATATTCAGAGAGACCATGATCCTGCACGTTCAGGACTTTGCAGCTTGCATCTTTACTGTCAGGACTTGCATTTTGAATTTTGTTTTTAGAAAAAAAAAAACCAACCACCCTAACAATGTCTTTATAACAAAGTCTCCATATACATACTTCGCAAAGCCAATGAAGTCTTCGTGGTTGGTGTTGATGTAAGAAACCTGGATATCAATCAGCAGCAGCACCTATTAGGGGAGATGGGAGAGCAAAGAAAAGGATGGGTAGGGTAGAGGAGAGAGATTGAGGAAAAGGAAGGGAGAAAACAATTTTTGAGTTTTCTTCATTATTAAACATTGCTTTCATAATCATTCAAGCCAAAAGCAACAAAATTTTCTATATCCTACCACTGCTGTTTGTGTGCTTGTTTAGTAAGCTAGACAACAGAAGAGCTATTCCCTATTTTTTTCCTGACAGATCTCATTTTTCATTATCTTGTTGCCTGTCCACTTCATTAAGATAATCATACAAGGCCAGAGAGAGTTTAACAGTATATAAGATAGACTCCAGTTCTACATTTTCCAAATTAACAAAATTCTGTATTTGTAGCATTCCAGCCAAGCCAACAAGGAAACTGAACCTTAAAACTAAAATCAGGGTATCTATATTTTCTTTAGGTACTACACAAGAAATTGATAGGTAAGCTGGCCACAGACCAGGAAAATGTACAGTCCAGGTACTAGACAGGCATTCTGGTGAACACAACTGGATGGAAAGATGGGCTAGTCAGTGAAATAACAGAATGAATGGTTTGTGTACTTATTACTTGCCAGTCCTTCAATAGCCCTAAGACAGAATTTGAAGTTGATAATCTAACTCTGAAAAGAACATGCTAAGATATTAGAAAAAAAGCTCACTTCCGCCCTTGAATAGCTCCTTGAGCATGCATGAGACTGCACTTTCTCTCCATCTTTTCAGACTTTCATTTATCAGCAGGGAGCAAGGAAGACCCCTGTTGCTGTTAGAATTTAATGTCTTCAAAGTCTACAGAATTTTTTTCTGCACAGCTCCTCAAACTTCTCCCAACTTCTTTATAATTTCCCATTTACAATTTGCCAGCATCACTCCCAACTTCTTTACAATGCCCAAAAGATATTAGGAGCCTCAGAGCAAAAGATAGTGGGGATTTGGGTCTAGCCAGTACCTCTGAATATGTCCTCACTACTGTTTTGAGTTATTAATGATAACTGCTAACAGCATGTAAAATGATGTGAATATGTGACAATAACCTATTGACCAATTCTTGACATTTACAGAAAGCTGGTGTTTTGTACTTTGTCATGGGACAATAGCCAGGTATGTGCACACAGTAAAGAACGGAATAATAAGAAGATGGACTTAATTATTCTAAGCAGCTTGTATCTTCTTCCAAATTTTGAAATAAGCAAAGTACAAGCAAGTACAAGCCCAGCAAATATAGTTTGTTTGTTTCTTTTTAATTATATTTAAGACTACATTCACAGCACAATTTAAAGGAAAAGGAGGAGGACAGGCTCCACAGCTTCCTAGCTTGCACAAGGACAGGACTACAGCAAAAGGGGTCCAGAACAACTTGGGAACTCCGCCTAACCTTTCTTCCCCCAATATTTCTGTTGTCACCCTCTGCATTCTTCAGAAAATAATTCCTGTTTCCACTTTCAGTGGATTTTCTCAAATGTAATCTAAGTTTTGAAGTTTCCTGGATTTGAGTGTTTCGCTGGGTAATGAATGTTCTAAAGAATTTTCTTTGAATTAACCTTTTTTTTAAATTTGAAGGAAAGCTGGTCACTACAAGAGTCCCAGTACAACTGCTTGTGGGCTTCACTGAAATTATGACATGGGATGGGTCTGTTAAAATGGAAACAAGGCAGAAAAAAGTCTGGGAATTTCTGTGTGTTTGTTTAATCATTAATCAATTTCCCACAAACAGCTGTTGTGGTAGAGCTAAGAAGATGGCACACTGGCACAGGAACAACCCAATGCTACTTTAAACTATCAATCCTAATCTTGAAAAAACAGAGTAAGATTTTCCGTAGCAATTCTAGTCTCCTCTGTCAAAACTCAATGGCACAAGGGCAATTTCTCTCCCATTCTAGAATGTGCAGCCTGCTGTGGGGGAGCAGAGGGGAAGAAAATCTTTCATTGTCTTACTGTACTTTGTACACAGAACGTTCCTCCTTCACACACTTACCCAAACTGTTAGACCTCCTATTTATTCTCACCTGATCCTTGGTCTTCTCTTCTCTTTCACGAATGTAGCCAGCAACAATTCTTTCTGTTTCCTCACACAACCTTGGGTATGTTGCCAACTGAAAAGTAAAATTAATAGAAATTCACAACTTCGGGGTGGCTTCAGTAGAATACAGAGGAGCCCCCAGCATTCCTCCTTAGAAGAAAGCAATTATTATAAATGCTTGGGCTAAAAGTTAACTGCACTATAAGCAAGCCTTTCCAGAAAAACTGGAGACACCTAAACCCTTGGATAGTTTCTGTGCTTTTCTTCCACGGAACACTGAGGAAAAGGCACTTTGGACATGTGAACCACAGTTTATCAGCCTTGGGGTGAGGTTTCTCCATGAACCCCTCTTCTACTGTGCTTAATTTCAGAGTGGTGCTTTATATGTTTCCAAGTCTCTTGTTCTTTGAAGGCTCCACCTTGTGGCAACACCCTTGCATCTCAATAACGATATTTAAAAATGTAAACAGCAAAGCACAACACTAAATTTGACCAATAGGACTGGGAAAAGAACCTGCACAATTAATTCAAGTGACATATTGTCCAAACTTTGACAAAAGTGAGGGGAAAAAAAAAAAAAAAACACAAACACACAAGGGAAAAAAAAAAAAAAACAAAACAACAGAAACTGCTCAAAATATTGCAAAGAATCTGCTTCTCTTTTCTCAAAATCATTGTCAGGCTTTCCTGTTTTAAGAAATAGTTCCCTTTCCTGCTCATTGGTATAAAATATACTGCATTATTCAGAAAAAATGCGAAGGATGTCACAGGGTGTTTCTTAACAACTCCAGCATACCTGCCCTCAAATCCCAGAGCCAGTCCTTGTACTTGCTACTATTATGGTACCCTGCACTGAGGCAGTGGGAAAGATGGATGAACAGAAGGTGAGGCAATCAAAGCCACCAGTTTGCTAAGAAGTCTACAAGGGTTCATGAGATCTTCTAGAATATCACAGAGTAATGGGAGAAACAAGAATTGAAAATCACCAACTGTTAGACATCAATGCTCTAGACAAGTGAGTTGTAGTATTTACAGGTGACAATTTGCCTATGAAAGCGAGAGTTGTGAGAGGGGGAAAAAAAGCCTCTTATTAATATATCTGACACGCTTCCCTAGCCACAGCTGGGGGGAGGGGTGTGTGTGTGTGTGAGGTTTCATTCTAAGAGTATACACCAACCCAAGCACATACTTCAGGAAAAACATCCCCAAATACTCATAGTAATGCTATGTTTAGTTTTGATGAGCAACTTTCTTATTTATTACACTTGCAGGATCTTAAGTTAGAAGTTTAATGGATGCACACATCTTTCCAATCAGGAAGTTCAGTGCTCAGCAGTTCTTTCCACTTGAAGTTCATTTTCTGTGCAGCAAGTTCATTTGTCAACACTAATACAAAGGTGTACAACACAAGGGAGATGAAGTCTTCCTAGCTTCCCACTTCTGACTTCTTGGCAGCTGGAGGTCAGATGATTTGGGGTTTGTGCATGAAAAAAATCACCTGAGAAGTCGAGGACTCATTACACTGCAAAGGACTGTGGTGTTACTCAGTAAAGTTTCAACATAGCACATTTTTCTTTATTTGATGGAGGTATCTCAACTTTTGAGGCCTTTGCTCTAGAAAATTTTCAATGGTTCTTCTTCTTGCTAGCATTGGAAAAGAAAACTTTTAAGCACAACTGGTTTTTTTGCTTACTTACACATCTGTGGAATTGCTGCCTGCAGTTCATTTTCAGTACCAATGAAAACATGGTTTTAAAGATGAAACTGAGGACAACTTTTGACTCAATAAAACTCCAGCCATAAGGTGTATATATATATATACAAAACATAGGAATCAAAAAATCACGATTTCCAGCATTACGTTGTTTTGAGAGTTTTGCAGAAGTTGTAATTATAAAGTCTTACTCTGTACATCAAGTACAGATGTACTAGGTGAGAAACCTCTTGTAATACCATAAAACACAAGATGGGTTTATATTATTTACTATGCCACTACATGACACTTACATTACCAGATCTATTTGCAAGTTACCTTTTTAGTGCACTTCTTGACAGTGTTGATTAACTCTTGCATGACCAGATCCACACTTTTTAAGCATGGTCCTTTCAGCTTGACTATCTGTTTTTTAACAATGGCTTCAAATGCCATATCTGGAGTAAACAAACCTGTTCTGTGGATATAAAAGAATACATAAGACAGTAATAAAAACATCATGTAAGAAAGATTTTTTTTTTTTACTGAATTGCAGAAGCTTACATCTGAGTAATAGCAGTCCCTACACAGACTTCCACAGAACTAAATTTTCTCTAGAAAACAGCGTAATTATAAGAATATGAAAGTAAAAACATGCCCTACTACCTTAAGATGACCGTGAGAACACTAAAGAGAGCACTGATATCATGTAATAAACCCTCTTCAGCAGTGAATCAAACTTTAGAGAAGGGATGGTTGGCAGCTGCAGCACTCCATGCACAATCACTTAACCCATACGAATCCTATAGCTGCACTTTTCTCTCCACTGAGGAAATGTGGTTCTGTTACTCAGAGTTCTCTACGGAAAATTTCACAGGTGGTCACTGCAGGATATATGAACCTATATAACAGATAGCTTACAGAACTAGTTCTAAAGAAACAGCCCTTAGTTCTCTTTGAAACACTGATTGCACAGGTCTATCTTGGCAGATAAATTATATTAAAAAGCAAACTATAAAAACATGCCCAAAACTATCAGTTCACTACCATAAATTGCTCATCAAGATATTTCTATCAAGAAGGCCAGAAAAATTCAAATACAGCACCGCAGCTACTAGATTCAACCATTTGAGTATTTACTACACAAGTAATGCAAGTAACATATTCCAAAAACACTAATAACAACAAAATTTGTGACCAATGCTTTCAAAAGATATTACATATTCACAAGTGGGTAGGAGGAAGGGGAAAACTTTTTTTTAAAAAAATGGGTATGCATATGACAAAGTATTCCTCCAAACTAGATTGATTCCAAAGTGAGATTAGGCCATTCCAAACTAAAAAAACAAAATACCTCCTCTTCCCAAACCGAATAATATACTGCAAAGACATCAATAAAGTAAAACCTCAGCCAACTCACTTGTAAATCTGTCATTTCAAGATAGTTGAGAATAAAGGCAAGGAGTTTGCCACAACACAAGCTGAAAGTTTTTTTTTTCCTTTATTAAGACACATGTATTCCCTCTAAAACTTACAACTTTTCAGGAATACAGACTTAACAGAACTGCAGACACTACCATGAAAAAAAGGCATTGATTCTCTCTGTAAAATAATTTTCCAGCATTTCCAAGTAAATTGCACATCTTTGGGCAAACCAACTGTTTAGCCCAAAATAGCTATGTGAAAAACAGAACTGTATATGAGTGGGAGAAAAAAAGCCAGCAGTGGGAGCAATGCCTTAATAACATTGCCTAGCCGTCAACAGCCAGTGTGTCCACAGGTGAAAGAGACCACACCCATAAAGCAACTGGGCTAGAAAACATGGCAGCACTTGCCTGATACCATGTATGTTCTTGATGGCATAACTTATTTCTCTCCGCAGCTCTTTCTCATTGAATTCCATCTAGGGGAACAAAATTATATGAGATCATGTAAAGGAAGTTTCTAATAAAACAGGAATATTACTTCTCCCAATAAACCTAGAACACAGGCAAGTTCAACTGGTAAAATATTAATTCTTAATTATGCTAAGCAAAGCATAAGTATTTTAAAACACTTTAACACTAAGGCTACAGGCAGCAGTAAGCCTTGTTGAAAATTATACACGTTTCCACTCCGGATATGCCAACAGCTGATGCTTGCATGATTTTGCAGAGTTGACAGAGTAGGTCAGAACAGAAGCAGGATTTGGAAGATGCAGCTTTTGGTTTGGGTGGTTTTTTTGGGGTTTTTGCTTTGTTTTGTTTTGTTTTTTTTAAAGCCTGGTGTCCTAAAGCAGCACAAATTCTGTGATTACAGTCTCTTTATCTGCCCTGTCCCATTCTACTGTTTTTCAATGAAAGTTAAGAGATGAGTGCTCTCTATAAAGCTCTGAAAGCAAACTAGATGGAAGAGAAGTTAACATCAAAACCAAAAAGGTCATTACCCTAAGCACAACTATCATCTGTTCTGTTGGACTGCTAGTTGACCTACCACATTTAAACCTTGGAACCAGCCACAACTCTGTCTGGTTCCTACTCAGCTGAAAGTTAGAGGATGTTAAGGCAGCTGAACGTAAAACAGGTGGAAAGCAAGCTTAGGAAAAATGTAAAAGAAAAATGTAAAAAAAAAAGTAAAGATACAGTTCATGGGGAAGGGAAGCTGAAGTCAACACAGTAAAAGAAAGATCAAAGAACATGTAACACAATTTCAAAGGAAACCACATTTCATTAGTTCACACCCCACTGGACCTCTGTTTATTCTTTTTCCCAAAAAATGGGTAAGCAAGGAGAGATGTATAAGAGGAGAAATGTTACCACAAAACACCAGATTTGCTTCTACTCCCAACTCCCACTATGAAAGTGCAGGACTAAAAGCTGGCTTTGGTTTAATGCATTGAATACAGGAAGTATAAAACACAAAAAAATACTATTTTCTGTAACTCAAATTTTATTAGGTACTAGCTGCTTGAACACAACTTCAATTTACCAACTGTAGTTGCTTGCCTGTGCCACCTAGCCAGAAGGAAGATGCTATTTGTGATAAAACAGTAAAAAAGCTAGAAAAAAAGAGTATGATCTTGGATTGCAATTATATTTGAATTCCTTTTCAGATTTCAGTAGCCAAAAGTAGAAACTAAGCCAAATTCTCAATTATACCTTCATGTAGTTTCTTCCAAAGTCAAGAGCATATTCTTCCAATCAGGCCTTATCTTGACTTTACTACTGTACCCGTATGAACATAAGAATATACAAATAAAACAAAAAAGAGACCAGCAACATGGATAAATACCTTCACTAGTTCAAAAGGAAAACGTTCATGGAAAATACGATTGATTTTGGCACCTCCTGAAAGTTCTAGTGTATCAACCTGATCTCCTGATCCTTCGATTCTTTTTTCAAAGTCCACTGAAAACTGTTGTACCATCCTAAATTCCAAAGAGGGGAAGGAAAAACAAAAAGCCAAACAACCATGTAAGCATGTTAACTACCAACTCTCACTTTGGTACTTTATGACTACTATTACCCATTAAAACATGCTCATGAATTGACAAAAATATCTATAACAATTGGCAGCCAAGCTATCAATCCATAAAATCCATACCTACACACATACCCAACATCTCACAGACGTAGCTCAGTATATTATTTTCTTTCTTCATAAACATTTTATTAAAAAAAAAGGCTGATTATTTAAGCATATATTAAAGTCAGCTACAAATACAGCAGAGTAACAGGCTACATTCATGTTTTATTAATTATCACAAAACTGTAAATGCTACAATTCTTTATTAATTTTTAAAATTTTTTAGGAGGTTAAAAATGATAGCAGTATTTTTAGTAGGATAAGCAAAGAAAAGTCCCAATGTTTAAGTTACAATATTTACTATATTTGAATAAAAAACACATCCACATTAAGACGCTGTTATAGAAACTTCAGAGCTCAATGGGGCAGAGGAACAGGTTGCCCAGACAGATGGTGGAGGCCCCATCCCTGAAGACATTCAAGATCAGGCTGGATGAGGCTCTGAATAGCTTGATCTAGTTAGAGATGTCCCTGCTTATGGCAGGGGGGTTGGACTAGAAGACCTTTGGAGGTCCCTTCCAGCCCAGACATTCTATGATGATATGATAAAGCCCCCAATCTTAGGGCAAAAGGTACCATCTGAAGAGACCTCACTTCTCTATAATGACCCTTTAGTCTTTCCATAATCTTTCAAAAAGATACAGTCCAATAGCATGATGCAAATCAAGCCATTAAGCGGATCCACTGCTGGAAAATTTGGAAGAGATCCCTAAGGAACTCACTTTTCCACGACACAAAGCTAGCCAAAGAAGCAGTGCTAACATGGCAATGTGGCAGCTGTTACTACCACAAGCTTCCTTGGTTGTGCTTAGATTTCTGCAGCAGGAGCATTTAGAACACACACAAAAGAATTTCTCCACTTATGGAAGATTCATGGACAGCAATTTTATTACTCTTTTGTTTTTGTTTTTAATTACAGGCATTTGGTCATACAATTTGAAATGACAAATTCTGCCAAACATAACATTATGTATCAACTGTACATAAACCTTAGAAACCTATACAGCCAGGTTGACAGAATTA
>NW_008616869.1:1713-31754 GCF_000691845.1 Merops nubicus | reverse complement strand
GAGTGTAAGTGTAGTGCCCCAGGTCCAATTTTTGAAGAGGATTGCACTTCTAGGATTCACTGTCTAGGAGAACAGAGCATATACATACAAATATCTCTCCAGAATACTCTCTTGGACTCAAATTGATTCTATAGACCAGGAATTTGTCCTCATACTTACTAGCCTGAAATCTTAAATTTAGGGAAAACCCTGCTGCAATTGTAGAGTAAATAAAGTGTTCTGGACATCAAGCACGGAATTCTTTGGCGTTTGCATATAGAATGCTAAACTGTATCCTATTTTTAAAATTTAAACTCATTAGAAAGGAAAAAAATAAAAGCAAAACAAACCTATACAAAGTGGAAAAGCAGACAAAAGACTAGACACTCACTGCAATAAGGCTTTCGTTTTTCTGGTTGGATCTTCCGGTCTGAAGTTTTTGTATACCTCTACTTCATGTTCTATAGAAAGCAGCTGGCTCTGGAGTTTGCTTCTGAAGGCTGGCAGAGTATCCCGAATATGATTGGTAAGTTGCTAAAAAGCAAATAAAAATCCTTTTATACTGTTAATAAAGATGAAAGCATGAGCACAACCATTTCCTTCTGACTGCCAAGCACACCAGCTATGACCTGTACTAGTTAACCAGCATAGTTCCTTTTGATCTTTGACACAATGGAGACTGTTAAAGAACAATACAATATGCCTTTTGCATACTCATCATAAGAAGGCTTTAAAAATTCCTTCATTGTCTCACTTGCCAAGCCCTCCTACTACACACCTGTTTAGTTAGAGACAAGAAATTTATACGTGTTACATATTTAATTTGATACAGCCTCTCATCACTCAGCACTGATGCCACCACCCCCATTTTGCTGATTTTCCTGAAAGTGTTTTCTGCTTCCCTATATATTTGTTCAGCAAAATGACACAAGACAATGCAGGACAAGGAAGAGATTCTGAGCATCCACAGCCCACTGAGAACAGAGATGGAAGAAAGTGTAGACATATGAAGTAGCTACTTGGCACTCTCTCACCATTGGGAAAAATCACCTCCATGTGATTTCTGCTCCCTTCATACAGAATATACTAAAGGGAACAGATTTTGCCCTCATACTAATGATTATAGCACTATGGATGTCCTACCTGTGCCATAAATTTCTCATGCATCGTACCTACTCCTTAATTAAAACCACAGTCAACTTCTCGCACTGTGCTGCAAACCTTCTTCCCAACCCCAGTCAGACAACTTATAAATTAGGAATGTCATATACCAAGATATGTAAAATCAAAATAAAAGTTGTTCAGTGGAGCAGCAGGCACAAAATCCAAAGCTGGAGTTTCCCTGGAGCACCACCTTGTGGATGCAGAGAAACTGAAATATTACCTGAAACCACAACACTAACAAGTGTTTAATATCTTGAGGTCAAAACTTAAATAGATCTTCCCATATATAATATTCTACATGCAGTGACAGCAACAGAAGACCAACAGTTCATACTGATATAGGTACATTTGCGAGACAGCTCATAAAAAAGCTAATAGTACATAAAGTAATGCAAGTCAGGACAGATAAGACAGTCCAAAGGTATATGCGGCTCACACTTCAGTTTCAAAACTTAGACAAGTGGATTAAACTTGCAAGATATAAAAAGAGGGAAAGAATCCTAAACACAGACAAAATTGCAGGATATAAGCAAGTTCTTGCATCCTACTGAATACTTTTGTTCTGAGGCACCAATAAATGGCATTATCATCCTTTTTGAGCAAGTTCAGAGCATCCTATAACCTGGCTGTCAAGTTACAGATGCAAAGTCCCAGTAGGAAGAAATTAAGCAGGCCAGCCACTTAGTTTCCTACCTTAAACAATATCTTTTCTGCTGTTTCCAGCTGCTGTCCAAAATGGACAAAGCCAGGCTTATCTGGTCTTTGTTTATTCCAGATCAAAGGATGCAATTTGAAATGGAACTGCAAAAAAACACTATGAAGTTTGACTTGTAGGAATGCCAAGAACACTAGTCAGCTGATAAGTTGTTTGAAAAGTAAAATCACAGAATCACCAGTAATTTTAAAGAGACAAGCATGACTTTATCTTGTTCTCTTCAGACTTGCTGAGAGGCACCACCATTAAGGTCACATGCTATTCAAGCTAAGGGATGGCGCTATGAAAAGAGTAATACCCAGAGACAAAACAATAAAGAGAATTTTATACTCTTCCAAGTCTGCTGTAGGCAGTGTCTCCATTAGGACAGGAATCTATGTGTCTCTCCACCAGGTAACTGAGAAGTAGACCTCTATTTCCTGCCAAAGGAAGCTGTGTTCTAACACAGTTTGGCATGGACTCAGATATAAACCATAGGTTTGGGCAAGAATAAAGGTAGTGTGAACAAAGCGTTCAAGTTACTGTATTTGTCATTAATATCATTTGTATATAGTACACTGTTTCTATTAAAATAAAGTGTAGATTTTGAGGTTAAAGTACAGACATACAGTGAACCCTCAGAATACATGATTTCTAAAAATGTCCCCCCCTCCCAATTTCTAAATATAAATTTTAAAAATCCCGTTAAACTGGAAGGAGTGTGGTAATTAAGGACTAGGATAATATACTTCCAGGAAGGGAGACAAGTCTTATTTGTTATGTTCATACTCAGTATTCAAGAGAACAAGGGAGTACAGAACTGTCAGGAAAAGTCAGAAACTAGATCTCACAGTAAGTTTTTAGATGCTACATGTAATCTACAGCTTTGTTTATCACATTGCAGAAATTATGAAAGTTAAAAGCAAGAAAGAATAAGTGAGGTTCACTGGCCAACACTCATTTTAATAAAGATTCTGTATTGGTCCTATCATTATAAAAGCTGCCTTTCACCACAAAGACTACAAGTTTTACCTGGTTTAGAACTTTCTGGAGATATGGTGTTCCCATCCGATCTGCCATGTGCCTGTATGCGGGGTGGGAAAGAAAGAATTTCCTCTCTGCCAGAATAGCTGCCTTTATGTCCTTCTTCCCATCAATGTCTTTCTGGCTTCTGTTAACAACACCAATATAACCTAAAACAACACACACACAGTGGATAAGTCAATGCAACTACTGCATTCATATTAAATAGAACAAGACTGGCTCAGACAAAACTTGCCAATTTAGGCATTTCAGCTACTGTTTGCAAGCACTGTAATCACCTTAACAGTGTGTAAATTGTTCATCCTGTTTACGTATAACAAATACACTTCCTTTTCAATCACCAATTCTAATACAGAAATATCTGAAACTTAGAGTACCCCAAAGGAAAAAAAAAAAAAACCACCTTCAAAAGTAAACAATGTTAAGAGGGAGGTTACCTCCCTCCATGGCAGGGAGGTTGGATTAGATAATCTCTAGGGTCCCTTCCAACCCAAGACATTCTATGATTCTATGAAACAAACACACATCCTACCCCAAACAACAAAATCTAAACACATTCACAGCTCTACATAAATAAATGATACAATATTAACAAAACACAGGAAAAAAAATTCTTCTCATATGCTGAACCAATATGCTCCATGGGAGGAGATGGTGGTCTCAAACTGTAACTAGAATCACAATTCTTGATATTGTTAACAGTATGAGCAACTCTGGCAGTAGCTGCCACAAGAATCACATAGAAAATTTCTGGAAGGGGTCAAAATTTGGTTTACAGCAAGATTATAAAAGCTCTGGTGCTTGCTTCTGTCATATTCAAAGGGGAAAAAGAAATTCTTCTGCTACAAGTGACAGCAACCTAGCACAGAAGAGAAAATTGGCTAACAACTTCTGCTGACATTTCTTGCTTCCTCTGGAACATGCAGTGTATTTTCCAGGTCCAGAAAAAAAAAACGCATATTTTACTTGAAGTATATTTTTAGCATAGGTGCCTTTTATGTTTGCTAAATAGATAACAGTAAAAGCTAGGAACTCATCATGTCCATCATAACCTTTGATTCATCTGTATTCAGACCACCTCTGGATTGCAAAGAATATAGACAACTGAACACTCTCACCTCTACGAAGAGGGAGTAGTTTGTTTTCTAGAACTTCTCTTGCATCTGTTCCTTCATCCATCAGATCCAATTTTGTGATCACACCGATGGTCCTAAGGCCTGATCAAGGTGGAGGTAGGAGGAAAAAGACAGTAAAGAATCATTTATGTTCAGGAAGAACAAGTTATATCCTACAATTATTATATAACAGATATGTGATGTTCTCAAAGCTTGTATTACACACTACCAGCTACAACTGCAAGTTACAGTACATCTGGAAAAGAAGCGATCATCATTGCCAGTACTAAAATGTTTTCCTCAAATCTCTTTAACAAGGCTCAGCATTCCTGTGATATGACTGTGTAAAATTTATGATATAAGTATCCAAAAACCCCATCATCACCAATTTGCTAGGTACTACATAAATTTGTAGATAGACATTGTCCTGCTTGCCTATAAGAGACAGTGGAAATTTTAAAAACACATTAACAGCATCATTACCCCAAATGATATTGAGCTAATAAAGTTACTGTGATGTTGAAGCCTATATGAGAATGTATATATATATATCTATCTCATAAATTATATTTCACACAAGTGTTGGTCTATTACTTCCAGTTAGGTTATTACACTTGAGAACAAAAAGTGGTTACATGTAATCACGCTTACCCTGCGGGTCCACTTCCTTAGCTAACTTCAGTGCATCTGAGTTGGCCAGATCAGTGTTAGCTGGAGTCACAGCCAGTATCAGGCAGTTTTCTCGAGCAATGAACTGCATTATCATGTCTCTGATCTGTTGCTCAATATCTGGAGGCTGATCCCCTACTGGCACTTTAGTGATTCCCGGCAAATCAATAAGAGTCAGGCTTAATACTACATGGAAAACACAGGATCATAAAGACGGTCAGCACGCCAGACATGTCTAAAGAGCTCTCCACAGACCTCTGCAGACAAATATTAGTCACATAAAACCCCATATAGCTACTTTTATAGGTATACAAATATTGTCAATGGATCAACCTAGATGTCTGACAATCTGAGAGGTACACTTGTTTTCCTGACTTTCATCAATGGATTTCAGTACTACTTAATATTTTAAACATTAAGTGGCATAGGAGAATTATATTTATACTGAATATCCCTGAAGGCTCTTAGACAAATGAATATACCTTTCTGAGCTTCTTTCACCAACATTTCAGAGTATGTTGTTGGTTTGGAGTTTTTAGAGGAAGCTTGTTCTTTTGTTGTTTGTGGGGTTTTTTTGTTTGTTTGTGTGGTTCCCCCCCCCATAACTTCTTAAGAAAAGTAAGGAACATGAAAAAGTTTATCCATTAAGAAAACCTGTCTTGCTCTGAGATGGCTTCCCCAGTACAGGCCACAGTGTCAACTAGAAGAAGCATCCAGTAGTTCAGCCAGTACTGGGGTAACAAGGTACCCTTTAGACAAATGGTAAAAACATGATTCCTACCAAGAAAGCACCAGAAGTATATTCAGGGTCTGGCTAATACAGACAACAGTTGCTGAACTGATCCAAACAAGACAAAGAGCATTAGGTAGGAATCTTTCACTTTCTCCTGGAGTCAGCATGTTCAACAACCAAGCTCTGAGGCAGGGCATTAAGTTCAGCTCCTCTCCAGCTGGCTATGCCACATCTGTATAATAGAAAACGGCTCAGGGGCATAGCCAAGGCTGCTCATGGTATAACAAAGTGGGGTTCAGCACTCTTTAATTAGCTCTCTTCATATTTTAATCTTTCTGTCACTTGATTCCCAATGGAGACATCAAATGAAGTGGCTAGAAAATAAAGTGCTTCAGCAAGACATAGCACTTTTCTCCTGCATCCAAGACAGACTCAATGTAAAACATTTTCTCTAGATTGCCATCATTAAATTGGGCAGATGGCAACCAGAGGAACTAACTTTGATTTATACTGGGGCTTTACAACAGAAAGCAGCTTCAAATGCCATTATTGTCTAAATATATTTTTAGCTACAGTGAACAATAAACATCCAATAGGGCAGGGAGACACGACGACTTTCTAGATCACTGATCAGGGAATTCATCTGGAGGGTGGCAAAAAATTTTGCCCTAAGACTCCCATGTCCTATTACTTGTCTTAACTAGTGAGCTACTATCTAGTGGTATATGTACTGGAAGAGAGATTAGTTTCATCCTGATGCACAGTGAGAATATTTTTAAATCATGGGCATATTAAATGGGACAGAGACACTGCGTTCTGCCCAGCTCTGGCAGCAACAGCTCTCCATTGTATCGTGGTTTCATAACCCAGGAGAAGTTGAAGATTATTCCAGATATATATCCACTTTTGGTTCAACTCAGTCTCAGAAGTTTTTTTCATTGCAGAGGATTTCTGATCAAGCGCACATACAGAAGAGCTACATGACACAACTAGACAGACAGAGCTACCTATGTTATATGACAAATACAAAGTAGAATGATTTTACCTACCATGTGGAGAATATATTCTTAAATTAATAGGAATTGAAGAAATGCCTTTGTTCATTCCTGTTATTCTATCTGTTTCTACTTCAATTTCCTGACGAACTTCATCAAAATCAGTAAATTTCCTCCCTTTGCAATGTAGAAATTCAGCATACTCTGAAAAATATCAATAGCAATTCTGTATTTCACAGGCTTATATACTTGGACACTAACTTTCAAGCCCCTAGTAATCTTCAGCTGTGCATGCACAAAAGGATGTCATTGTGAATATCAGGGAAGCGTCATATATGAGCATACACTATAGATATGATTGCAAAGATAAAAACCAGCCTACAACAAGAAAGAGTTAGTTAAAAAGCCAAGTTGACTGGATATGATTTACTGCTTTTATCTTTAGCATGTCATCTTCTGGAACAACCTAGAAGATTCAAGTAGATACTGTTTACATTAATAAAATAAGGAACAGATTGCCAATCAGATTCCATGTTTTCATCTGATAACATTTGCCTGTAATACATCACTAAATTGAAGAAAAGTAATTCAAAGTCCTGTATCATAAAAGATTATTAACATTTTTTTTCCTCAAAAATGGCCCATGTAACACATAATTTTAACGAAGAAGTTCTGTACATTTTTACAAGTTCATAATGAAAATTAGATCGCTTAAAAACACTGTAATGTTTTAACACAACTCCTCATTTCCTGTAAACTTCTTGTAGTCTAAAAATCCAAACCATGCTTAAGTAAAAGCTTTTACAGATATAGCTGTGATTTTCCTGAAGTGGGAGAACACAATTGATTCTTAAATCTTCAATATCACACAACTTGCCCTATTGCCTTAAAAGGTCATCAACCAGGAATCAAGGATAGATACACTCTAATTTGTTAGACTTGAACTCGACACTAGGTCCCTGTTTCGACTCTTGAATCCAAATAACAGTGCTAATTATTGTAGCCTTCTGGATTTCCTGCCCTAGAGGTGCATAACCAAAAGTACATCTCAGGATTTTAAAACCGGGGTTCTTACTTGAAAACAAAATACTAAAGTTTATATCACATCGCAAGGCTGGAATCAGAAATTCTGACATAAATGGTAATCACAGATACAAGCTCATATTCTGCCCCCACAGGATCTAAGCAGAAGGACTGCAGAAAGGCTGAAAAGTTGGGTATGCTCCAGTTCATTTCATCCTGCAGTCAAGGCCTGATCTTAAAGTTCCATTTACATGTTTGTTCCCCAGAAAATGCTTCTTGGTAAAAAGCCCTCATACACCAGGGCAAAGAGCTTGCTACTCCAAGAAAGAGCTGCAGCTCATGATACCTGACCTAAGAATACAGATTTATAGAGGGCCTTACATATCAATTTCCCATAAGTCACTTTATTGCTATTATTAACAGGGCATTAAAAAAAAAAGTCAAACCCACATATGAAACCATAATAGATAAAGCAAACTGAGAGCCAAAAAGAGGAGAGATAGGAAGGGAAAATAACAAATACTAACCCTGCTATGCAACATCATCATAATCCCTCCAGATTAAAACTGTGAGGGACAGGGAAACCTGGCCTTGTAAAGACAAAAATAATACTTCTCTTATTTTAAAAATAAGAGAAATTTTTATTTTAAAAGTAAGAGAACACCTAAGAAAAACCTCTGTCTTACTTTTGACAACTTAAGAATTCCGGAATATCTTATATTCCTCTTTAGCTCTAGCGCCAAAATGAAAACAAATGGACATTTTGTATGTTTCATTATCATTGCTTTATTAAAAGAACCAGATAATATTAAAATATTTCAAAGTAAAAGATAGCATAATCACAAGGTATCCCAGTTGAGTTAGCATATTTGAGAATTCACATTTGTAAAGTCTGTCATCTCAAGGTTGGAAAATATCTACCAACTGAAAAAGAACTCACAAGTGGTTCTTATTTTGTCCCAGTTCTTCATGCACTGCTCCTAGAATGAAATGTATTCTTCTTCATTACTTTTTTTTTTTTCCTCCAGTGGTTCATTCATCAGATTTTCTCAGAAAAGTATTTCAAAATTCCATAATCAATACTTGGTGCCTAGTTGTAATTGGTTGACTGATTCAGCTGATAGTCAGGAAAGCTTTTCACTCTTTTCCGCTTCACACTCCATAATAGAAGCAGTCCCTGTCTGAAACGGCTTCAAGGTAATTCAAATGAAAATGTTTGCTACTTTTTCACTGTGTTAGTATTTATCAACAGCTCCTTCCTCCTGGTGACATCTGTGGTTCCACTGCTTCTGAAGGAATAGACTTTATAATGGTTCATAACCTGTGGTGCCACACACAGCCTATGGAATAAAAATCCAAACAAGCGGCGCTTTATTTTGCTCCTTTCAGCCCTTAGCCTGTCCTCAGCAATCATCAAATTCTGACTCAGACAAAACTGGAAACAAAGACATAAAACCAATGAAGCAATTTAATATTTTCTCCTTGAATATCACCTATAATCTTCTCAAAAATAATAATGCAAGCCATGCTATGGGTTACCCAATAATTACATATCATCAGTAGGCTATAGGCTTTTTTTATTAGTTAATGGTATCTCCAGATAGAATTAATTGTAGATATTTTTCTCTATTACTAAAATCAAATCCCTGTCATGTAAGAGCATTGGCCCAAAGTGAAAACAATCACAGGAAAACTCTTCACAGAGAAAATCAGAAAGTCTCCACTTCCTTGCTCTTCTGAAATACTCTTCTAGCCCAAAGGAGCTCATTTGAAATAGTACAGATAGAATTTTATCTAGGCAAGTAATAAGATCTCCACAGAAAAGAGGTTTCCTCATTTCTGTGTAGCTAGCCACAACTCATAGCTAAATGAAGGGGGAAAAAAAAGAAAAAAGTTATTTTGGCTGGAGCAAATTGGATAGCTGCTACCATAATAGACTAACACCAAGACAAATCATGGATTCATCCCTCATTTTCCAACGCAGTAATTAAGCACAGCTGAATTCTAATATAAGTCACTTCTGACAAGAGCTTTAAAACTGTGTGGGATCTAACACTGATCTAGTTGGCATTTTGCGGCTGCTGCTATTTCACAAAGACACTGAGGGTTTTTTTTTTATTTTCCTCCCTCTTTAGGAAAAGAAAAGCTCCAAAAAGCAGTAGTCATGTGATTACAGGAATTTCAGAGTGAAAAATTATACAACATCCTGCTCTTAGATTTTATTTATATTTTAAAACAAGAGAGCTACAAATACTTGAAAGTACAGCATTATGGGTCTATTAAATTCACATGAACCCCACAAGAATCAGCAATCTTTAAAACTTTTCATTTTCTTGTGTTGCCTTTCACACAGGGGTTAAAGAACTGCAGGCATATATTTAGGATCTTTGAGGATTTTACCACATGGAAAATATAAGAACATGTGAAGGCAATTCTATACACCTCAGTTTATAAGGGTTTGGGTTAACACTGCAATAAATAGTAGTGAATTTAGGAGAATAAAATAAAAGCAAACTTTTAATCACTGGGCAAGTCTACATGTGTTCAGTTCAAAAAAGTTACCCTTCATATTATTTATATTTATTTAATGTGTGTATATATCTCTTTATATATACGCATATATTTAAAATACTGAACATGACCTGGAGGTATGTCCCTTTCATTCTGTAAATAACTGCATCCACCTTATATGTTCTAGACTATGTTTCCTGAAATTGTTTATTGTATAAAAAAAAACAAAAGCAAGATGATTTAAAAACCCTTACTGTACCCAAGATAAGATACCCACCATGCTTTTATTTACAAACCTGCTACCTTGTAATTAAAAAAAAAAAAAAACTAGACTGATAGGATAGGGTTTTACCCTTGATGAATTTGTGTTGGTTGCTATTAATCTCAAGTATGTTTCAGATTGTTAGTTAATAACTAATTACAGATTTCTTTTTCCTAAATGTGAACTTTGACTTTTTTCTGTCACTATTATCTTTTTGAAGATGGGTAAATACAGAACCATTTTCCAGCCTCTCAGTTAGGGGATTCCATCTTTCCTGATGTCACTGAGCAACAACATAGGGTGAAGGAAACAAAATCTTCCAGGCATAAAACCAAGTGTGATTCATTTGTCCCCATGCAACCTGAAGCCCATACCACATTTGAGGGTGCTGATGGGAGAGTCCATGGCTGAGCCCTCAAACCAATGCTGCCAGACCTGAGCAGTCACTGCTGACCAGGTCAGGCTACTCCAGGCACTGCTACCAGATACACAGAGACAGCAGCAAAGATTTGCACTCTCTGCAACCTTACTCTAACAGCTTAAAGTTTCAGCCTGGCAGTGCTACCCCTCTTCCAGCATCTCAGTCCTATTTGGGCAATGAGTCTTTCAGTGTCTCAGGAAGGGGTAACCAGTCACTAGCACCTTTTCCCCATGGTGATAGCACTTTTTAGCTTTTTTGGTATGCACCTCGCACATATTTACTGGTCCCTACAGCATCCTTGTTTGTCTTCTGAATGAGTAGCAGCCAGGGAGTGGGATCCAGAAAGCAGCAGCCACTGTCTTCCTTTTCTCCCTGCAAAGTGCCCTGTCTCTCCTCAATTACTTCAACTTTGGCACCTTTCTAGTTTTGCTCCTTGAAGACCTTCAAATGCCATCCTGTTGAGGAAGTATCTAAGATCATTTGTGTGTTAGCTGAAATAACCAATCTAAATTTTTTTTATAATTATTTCATTTTCTGTTAGAAGATTGTTTTTGCCACCAGGTGGCAACAAGAGATGGGTAAGCTTAAGCAGGAGTCTCACAAGATACACTAAAACTCAGCAACATCAATAGCATCTGCAAGACTTTAGAAAAAATCAGAATGTCTTTTGAACCTTCTGGTGACTTGCTTTCCACACAGTGTTCTAATTAACAGAATTAAAACAACTGTGGGTATTGTACATATGACTCGTTCATCTAAAACTGTCTACCTCAATAATAATTTTCAAAATCTGTAAGTCTGTCACATCTTTTCCTCCCAGCAAAGAGACTGAAGCATGACCATAAAGCAAATCTGAATTTCCTCCAAAAATAGTTATCAAAATGAGGAAAATAAGCCTCCTAGAGCCAAGGTATTTTAATGTGTAAAAAAATAACAGGATTTATATAGCAGATTATGTATTTTTAACAGAAAACCTATGAGAAAGGCTTCATGCAAAAACTAAGTACATTTTTTGTTGTTACTGCTGCTTAAAATACATACTACCCAGTCTCAAGAAATGTAGATAATTATTTCACTTCCACAGAGAAAGCACAGCAACAGATTGCCTAAAGTTATACAGAATATGTGGCAACAGGAGAAGGGGAGGAAAAAAAAAGGGGGGGGGGGAAGAGAAACCTCTCAAGACATTCTCAGCTTTTTCAAGTCATCACCTTCCCAAACCTTTCTCAGCAGCATCATTTAAAAGTTAACAGGTAACTCCTACAAAAACAAGTTAATCTTACTGACTTATTAGATCGCCACAGTAGGAAGTATACTGAAAGTTGTGAAGCAAAAACCTAGAATGTTTAAGAAATAGGTTTTAACATATAAATGAAGGTAACCAGCTGAAAGGAAGAAAAGCCCACCAGCTCACTAGCCCTCCCTTAAGAAATCACAATAACACATGACAAACTGGTACAAGTTAGCACGCTCACTGGTAAAACTTGCAGAGAGAAGACGAAGTTGAAATGGAAATGATGTACCTTATGCAGAAATCTGTTATGTTGCTCCAAGACTACTGAACACTAATGCAGCTTTAAAATTCTTGTCCCAGGTCAGCTGCGTACCAACACTTACATCTTAAAAACACAGAGGGAAAAATCCTTGAAGCACAACTACAGGAATATATAATGCATTCCTCCTCTCGAACACGGAAGTGAGAGACCAGCACTCTACACTCATTGGTAGCTGCAGAAATAACACAATAGTTCAGCATTTAAAATAAATGCTGTCTGGTGAGAAAAAATGAGTTCCCTGTATGTATCTTATGCAGTAGCAGTCAAACACTGAAAGAACCAGCATGTCTTTTGCCTGAATTCAGACATCAGACTGTCACAAAACAAACTGCCCTCACATAGAGCTCCTCAGCCAGGCAAAGAACAGGTGGAATTCCTCCCATGTAGATCCTCTGAATGGCCAACCTAATTTGTCACAGCTGTCTTACCTGCCTTGTAAAACCTGAAGCTCACCATCAGACAGCCTCCCAGCTAACAGCACCCGGTCCACACCTGTCGCTTCTAAAAGCTCACGGAACTGCATCTTCCCAGATGGGACTATTTTTTCCAAACCATTCTCAACTCTGAGCTCCTTCAGAAACAATAAAGGCACAAGACTCTTGTTAGACATGACCCTAGACATTTCCAGTGCTGTGGGATTGTCCAGGACCAAGAGCAATAACCAGAAAGAAGAATATCAAGCTGCACTTGGGTTGCTTAGCATGCTTGATGTCAGATGGGAACTTTTTTCAGTTGTGACTTCCAGATGGGAAACAAATCCGCTTTACCAGAATTTAGGTCTTTTTATTACAGAGCAAAGACTGTATGCTTACTTGGTTCAATTCTCTCTTCCAGCAAGACATTGTACATGCCATATTTCTTCAGTAGAAGAGGAGCACTGAACTGGAAACATGAGATGAAGAATGAAAAACTGTGACCCTACTTACAGGAATACCAGTGAACTACTTTGGGACAAGTAATGAGTATCAGCCACTCACTGCAAGAAGACAACCACCTTGGAGCCTGAAATGCTGGGGTTTGAACCCCGAGCCCCTGAATTAAGGTTGACATATGGGTTATTCCCACAGCCCTTCATAAAGAGGTGGTGAGTTTGCCTTATAGCTTCCCCCCAGGGTGTGGCCGGCCCTGCAGGGAGAGCCATAAGGGAAATGAGCCCCAGGGATCCCACATTGAGTTGACAAAGGTCAGGTGTCCTGCCTGGGGATAAAAGCTGGGACCACTTGCAGGGAGTCAGGAGCATCTGCTCTGTGGAGTGCACTCCACGGAGCTTCCTGGTTCAGGGAAGACCTCCTGACTCTCCCTGGAGTAGTCCTTTGCAAACGCGGGTTGATTTGGTGAGATTTGCCATGTGGGCACCCTTTTCTTACGTGTTTAACTGGCTGGTCTGGCTGTTTCCCATGCCAACTGTGGGCAACCTCGGTTCACTGTTTGTACCGCCTGTTGTGGGCCGAGTCATGTCATTTGTGGGATCGTTGGGGGTGGCGTCGATCATGTATGAGCTTGTTGACCTGTTTGTACCCCTGGTGGTCATTCATATCGTAACATTTCTGTCTACAATACAGTCTGCATATTGGTTCATCTCCCTGCTGGTGTTATCATTTTTGTTGGGCCTGGTCATTGGCAAAACAGAGGCTCAAAATATTTACAAGATGGGAGATTTTTTTTTACCCCTCTCTCCTTTAGCCAGTACAGTAATTTATTTGATACAGGCCACACTTACAATTTCATTTGAAATGGAGCCAGGCAGTCCCAAAAGAGACTTAAAGTAGGATAGTCAAGAACAAGTCAGAGTCCTTCAGAGGACTGTAAATTATTTTTAACATCCATATTTTGACTTCTTCCCTGCTACTGGGTATTTCTCACATTATCAAACTTGGAGTAAAAACTAATAAAGACTGACTTGTCAGTTGCAATATTGAAATCTTCATAAAACCTAATTAGAACATTTGTCCTTGCCTCCAAGATTTCAGCAGAGTACAGTATTTGCATGGATGTGAAACTGCAAAGGCATAAAACCATTTAAGAATTACACTGTGCCCACCAAAACACATTAGTGATTAAAGGAGGTTAACAGGCCACTACAAAATAGCTTTGTACTAATTACATGGTTTTGGTTTTTTTTAAATAGAGGAAGTAAACAAAAGTCTAAAAATAATTCAGCATCTCGCGAGGCAATTTTCTTAATACTGAATTGTTTCATGTACCCCTTACACAACTGCAGGGGTAGGAGCTCTTTACCCAGATGTCAGATCTTTTAGATGCTAGAGGGCCCCGATCACTCCTCACAAACAAATGCTGCTGCACTCTTCCCTATGTCCAACCCTAATAACGAGCAGTCGAAGTTTCCTCCTACCTGGGTGTGCTCAAATGCCTCAGCTGCCAATCTTTATTCCTCAGTGCAATGACTCAAAGTTAAACCTAAAAAAATTTAACCTCTACCATCAAATTTGCATTGCAAAAATATCCTCAGCCATTTCCAAACTGTTTCTAAAATAAGTTGCAGTCAACTCTGCATACCTATATCAAAAGTGCCCCCTCCCTCCTAAGGAATACTGTAAGATTAAGAGCAATTACTAAGATTAATCATTTTTAAAAGAGTCAAGAAAGATCCTAGGATTAGAGACCAGTTAAGATTGCTACAGCAGCAAGAACCTGATACAGTCCTCTAATTACTTTCTATAACATTTTAGATAATTATGGACTTGATAAAAATCAGTTCAGCATCTGCTTCCTGTAAAAGAACACTGTGCTTCCCTAAGCAGTTTTCATTATTTTCTTTTTAAAAAATTAGATCAGAAAGATAAAGGTGGCTCAAAAGATAAAGTTATTTGGAATTTCACCTCCAAAAAAACCAGCAGAACAAGGTTTAAAGAAAGTAACAAAATAATTAAAGCTTGCACTTTAAAGGGTTTGGCATCTAATTCCAAACAAGAAATACACAGCATTTCCCAAAGGGAGAAATACGTCCTGACATTTAGGAAGCACAGGATTAGGCTGAATCTCAGTACTTCAGATTTTTTTTGTTGTGTTATGTAAATTATAATGAAGAACTACTTTTCAGCAGAGAAGGTACCTATACAAAAACCTAGAGGCCTACCTAAAGCTAGTAATACTATGTGAACATAGTGATGCGGAAAATATTAGAGAGAAGCCCTTTCACTGTCCCCTTAACCAAGGGACAACAATGAGTTTACAAACCAGGGCAATACAGACTAGCCAGGGTAAGTTTAGAATGGATGTCTAAGAATAAGTATTTAACCACTTGAGGTTAGAGTAAGAGTTTACTTACTAATCCATATGCCACCACACTGTAGCTGTTTTGTTAGGAATGCCAGCACAGAGCTTTTCTTTATTCTGCTCTTATATGGTGCCAGGAAAATTAAATGAAGATTCTCCACGGCTAGGCCTTAATCCTGCATTCCTATGTGCTCTGTCAGAGGTTAAAAGCCAGACATGCAGAAATGGCAAGTGTTCATATCTCCAACTAAAATGAACTTCATCTTTCATTATATATAAAGCACATGTATAAGCATACATATAAGCATATTACAGACTTAAAAACCCTAAAGCTCCTAAGCTGAGCATACAGAAATACTGGATTCCATAGTCTTTCCTTCCTCTTTGACAGTGTATATATATATATATATATATACCATAGAAAATTTCACAGGCATTGAAAGTATCAATATGCTTCAAAAGCAATAATCCTGGAAAAAAAAAAAAAAAATTGAGTCTAGCAGACTGAAATCTACCTTCCTGATGAATAAGTAAATGAACTTTTAGGTAAAAAAAGCACAGAAAAACTTAACCATAATTTTCTGTCCACATATGGACAGACTAAAGTTCTGCAGGCAGCCTCACTTCTGTTTCTTCCCCAGTATTCATTATGTTCCATAATTTAAAAAGCACTTTTAAATGCTGTTTTGGATGTTATTTCATCTCTTTTTACTATTTTAAGTAGAATTTAATAGTAAACCAGTATTTTGTTGCTTACATTGGTTTAGAAGCAACAAGATTTGAACAATGGAAAACCTTGGCTGCTTTTATATATCCTCTGGAACCGAGTTACACAACAGCAGATTTAGTGCCCCTTGGAAAAGTACAAAGTGCTGAAAGATCTCACTACATCACATAGTTTGGTGGTATACACATACTGTACTTCTATTTTTAACCAGCCAAATACATAGAATGCTTGTTCTCCCCCAGTCTACCATTTATGCCACTTAGTGCAGTGAGCCAAACCAAAAAAAGTCAGGTCATGAAAACAAGCTGTGTGGATTCAAATCTGTGTGCACTGGAGCAACAGTTAAAGGTAGAAGTACACCAGTTTTGGTGTATTAAATAATACCACTGTGAAGTTCATCAAGAAATAAATTCAAAGCTAATTTCTAAACCACCCTGTATGTAATAATGTGTTTCTATCTACTGCTTCAAGTTTGATCTTGGATCGAATTTACTATGTGCTCTAAGATTTAGCTGTTATTGTTTCCCCAGATAGGACAATGGGATTCACTGGACCTAAGCACATAATTTTGAAACAGCGCGTCTTTGCTACAGACAGTTTTAGTTGCACTTTTCTTCACACTGATTAAGCTTTCCTATAATTTTTTTTTCTCTTGCTGAAGTACATCAGCACTTTGTCCAGGCACTGAACCAAAATGAGAAAGAGGTTACCTGTTTTTGCAGTGATGAGTTGCAGGACCAATGGCCGTCTTGTTACAATTCCAGAACCTCGTGGAAGAAAATCCCTAGAAACATTTAAAAAATAGTTACTACCCAGAAAGCACTGTCCAGTTTCATCAGATACTGAGCTAATTTAGAACCTCCTCTATATCTTCAGCTGCAATAAAAATGGAAATTTGGTGGGGATAGATTTACATAAACCACTAGTATAAAGTAGGGCTGTTCATTTTGGTTTGATATCATTAAAGTCATTTGAGATCAGCAGGTCACTAAACACATACATGTTAAAACTAAATTATTAAATCGAGACATTACCAATTCTCTTTCTTCATGACCATCATATGTAACGTTTCAGAATTCACTTTGCATAGTAAGATACCCAAAGCCATGCCCACATTTATCAGGCTCTCTAAATAAACGATTCCTCACCTTATACTTGTTTTGACGAGGATATAGGCATATGAATACACATACTGTCACTCTCCACACCAAAGCCCTGGCCAAATAAAAATTGCCAGCACTCTGCACGTACTCTTTCACACACTTAACTTCTGCCAGTTCAAATCCCCAATTAACTTTTCTAGCAACCCATCAGCCCAGCAGTTTTTGAGTGAAAGCTGAACCTCGGAAATACTCTGAGATAGCAGGAGGGAGTGGCCTTGAGCCATAAAGAAAGCAATGAAGCAAACACAGCAACTCTGGCATATCATTATGCATCCCCATGATCCCTTCCATGTCTCCAAAAACTCCCTATGCAACTGAAACCATAGAAAAACTGCGCCAATTGTTAGTTGCAAAACCAATGTTCAAAACCAAAGAGCAAAACAACAGACTTTTTTTTTTTCAGGGTCTTCCTCAGTTGCCATAGCTATTAAATTCCTAGAAACCTTGACATGAGGTTCAGTGATGGGCTTTGATAAGTGCTCCTTTCAAATAAGCACCTTCAGAGGAATAAAATTCAAACAGACAGTCTCACAATCAGCTTAAGCTCATCAAAACCCTTTCCTTCTTCCTGCCTCTAAAGGGGTGCCAAAACACCTTCCTGCCCACCTTAGCAGCACTGCTAACTCACCTCTCTGCCCTAGGTGAAAAGCAATGCAGCAAATGGTTAGGGCATGAATTTTCACTCAAATCCCAGAGCTGACCTGCATGACCCTGCTGTCACATGTGCTGGTGCCAGTATGAAAGGTGAGGCAGGAATGTGCAGCGTGTTTGAGACAGGTGGGGAGAGGGGCAAAAGAGTCAAAGGAAGAAAGATTCAGTCAGTCATTTAGACAGAACTGCTTAGGTGTGACTGCTCCGGACACTTGGAGAACTACATCTTACCTATAATCACTGCATATATTCATACTGACCTTGTGCTACTTAACAGATACCTGATTTTAGCAGTTCCTTGAAGGCAGCACATAAACTTAAAACAAGCATTGAGTGTACATCTGTGAAAAATAATTCACACAGATATTTTATCAAGCTTCAGGATATTAGTTGTGCAAATCAGAGAATATTAGAACTGAGGAGCCTCAGGTCCAGATGGGCTCAGGAATGCAACAACAGTGAACCTCTTCCCACAAGCACCAACAAGGTAACAAAGCTCTGGCAGCCTGCAGAAGAGAAATATGGCAACTCCACCCATGACGCAAGCTCTGAACACTTCCATCTCAACCTAACATCTAAACATTAAAAAAAAAAAAAAAATATCACATAAGCAATGGAGCTCTGAGGAACAAGAGTGCCTGTGAGCTGTGCCCCACACCACTTTAGAACTCAGCAGCATTTTGAAAGAAACAATTTTGATTTTTACATGAAACAAAAATCTCACTTTCTCAGTACATGTCAATGCATGCTTACAGTGTGATTACTGTGCAAACTAAAGCTAAAGCACACCACTAAAGGAGAGGCTCTTCAAACACAAGCTAGCTCATTAACTGCTATACTCAAATACAGATCTGCAGGCAAAAGTACCATTAATTAGGAATTCAAGTAATCGCTAAAACAAAGAATACAGAACCATCCTGTGTACTGTTTTGTATCTGCTACAATGTCGACAAGACTTGAGACAGCAACAAGATACAAAAACTAGCTTAGAGAAATGCTAAAGGCCTTCAAAAGGTCTACTACAGTTCTAATATCTACCAATGGAGAGAAAACCATGACTCAGTGAAGTGCCATCTACTGATACTTTCTCATGGGGAAGAGGAGAAAATTTTATAGAAACATATTCAATTCTCTGTATGCACTGAAATGACAGTAGCCCAGGATGTAGAAAATGCCTTTTGAGATTACAGTTTCATACTTTCATCCTTAAGCATTTCAAATTATATTTATTTGTATATATATAAAAACTGTTTTCATCAAGAAGCTAAAAGCACTTGCCATTCAGCAAAAACTTCTCACACAAAACAAACTAAGGTCCTCTATAGCACCACATGAGGCAGTAAAATCCTTCAGGGAGTCAAAGGCTGAAAAGACTTATTGATTCTCTGCTTCAGACTAAACACATTCAGAGATAAAGAACACTGCATTAATGCAACTCCTAGTTACACAACACTGACCTTCCCTCAACAGCAAAATCAGAAAGAAACATACAACGGTTTTCCTTCAGAAGACTCTCTTAACATGTTAAAAATCGATGGCATTTGAGAACGCTCTGTAACAAGTTGAACTATTATCCAAAAGCCCATCATCTCTTTAAACAACCATAAGCAGAGCCAGGTTCCTGCCTGCTGAGAGGGCAAACTGTCTTTATCACATAACCAGCTGAACAGTGTGCAGCAGAAGGTCAATAATAAAGAATAAAAGGTATATTTTACCTCTGTGAAAGAAACATCAACCTCAATAAGTCTGCTCACTGAGGGAATTTTATTTTTTCAGCATTTGAAATTACAGCTTCAGTCACAAGGCACTGGCATCTGTGCGCTTTCTCTGCACAGCCCAAATCAGAAGTAACAACTAAATACCTCAACTCTACCTCAAGAAAGGGCAGTTTTTTAAACACACAGAGAAACGTCCAATCAAATCTGAGGCATAATTTGCACTTCTTTTAGGAAAAGTAATATAGTACAACATGACAATTCTAGCAGCAAGGGAACTGGATTACACGCAGTGAAACTGCTTTTGCAGAAATGCCTACTCCAACACCCACACGACAGGACGCAGGTCTTCTCCTCCTCCCCTTCATATGGAAAGCTTTCTACACAGGGTTTGTTTGTGGTGCCAAAAAAAAAAAAACCAACTAGTATATTAGGAATGGCACCCTCATTTTCTCCCTAAAACATCTACCTAAGTTTTTCTTAAAGAAGAAAAACAAGCTTCAGCAGCAAGAAACAATGGGACTGAACACAGACAAGTTACAAAAGTTCTTTCTGACCAAAAGCGTGATGCCGCTCAGTGTCCTGGCGGCACCTTTCACATTCTTTAGAGGGGTTTGAGATTGTTGCTTTTCCAAACGTTTCAGTCCATGTGTACAGACACATTTAATGAGAGTTGGGAGACAAATCACATCAGACCTGAAGCAGCTGCGAAGAAATCCATCTAGAAAAAAGGCCTGAGAATTTGTGCACAAAGACACCAACAGGCGAGAGAACAGGCTGTCTTCTGGGGTGGGGGACTGAGCCTGTGAGTACCTGTGTCACAACTGCAAGACCACTTAACAATAACAAGGTGCAGGAAAATAGAATGAAACACACTGTGCAAGAATAAAGCTGGGAATAAATGACAGGCTCCTTTAAAAAATTTCATCCTACGTCAAGAACCCAACTACTTCTACATCATTATTCTCAGAGCATCTTCAGCAACAGGTACTCTGCTGACAACAGCTATACTAGCCCAGCAGCAATGCTGCTGTGACACGACCATTTGGAGACCCGCAGCAGAGCCTGTCCAGTGTTGCCTAGCCAGTTCTGAATATATCAAATGCAAAGAAGATGCAAGAAGCCAGCACTTCAATAACTCTTCAACCTTGGAATGCACTCATCTATTAGAATACAATTAAATATTTTCAAGAGCAAAATAATGTGTTTCAAGGGGACTTCCAGGTAGGAGTTTTCATTTCGGAGCTCTCTAGAACACTGGCAGTATTTATTATGTTAATAATAACTTTTAAAAGACACAAAGAAAAAGGAACCAGAAGAATCCTCATTTTGTGTGCAGAGCAATGATCCATCACCACTTAATCATGGCTTCAAAACAGTAACTTAAATCTGCTTTACCTTGCCAGTATAATACCGAGAAACGTTCTGCACTTTGATCAGTTGCATGATCAGTATTACACAGGATAAATGGTGATTAATTTACATTAATGCCAATATAATTAATTCATATAAGCCATTGGGGGAATTCAGGAAATCAAATAATGGAGGGAAACGTCAATAATGACACAGTGACTGCATTAATTAAAAGAGCTGGAAACAAGTAAAACTGACAGTGATGAATTATCAAAAAATCAGAAGTCCCTCCAAAGAAAAAGTCCCCATATTTTTCACAAAGGGTAGAAATGAGATAGGCTCAGGACAATTGCCATAATTCTCTACAGAAGAACACAAATGACCCACCCAATGTTGTTTTCCGTCTTGCCAAACACCATCGGCAATGTAACTTATAATAGTTTTTCCATGAATGTCCCCTCAAATGCAGGAAGGCCAGATTCCACAGGCTGGACACGAACACCACCACCGTGGCAGCATTCCCCACAGGCCTTCATTCCCAAGATTTGCCAAGGACTGCGACGCAGCTTCAGTTGCAGTAGGAAGCAATTACGCCCAAAGCCAACAGTTTTCCTGGGCTTTTTTCCAAAGGCAGCGTTTGCTGTTTGAGAGGAGCCCGGCCTGGCGCAGGGGGAGCGCCCACGACTCACGCTGGCTGCGGAGGGGCCGCGCCTCACGCGGCAGCACACGCTGTTTCACAGAGAACATCTACACACGCCTCCACAGCCCAGCACCTCCCAGCTCGGTGCCCAACCTATGCTGTACAGAAGTATGACAAAGGGCATTCATTTTTCTTGCATTTATCATATTTAGCCTCAAAGAAAAGTGCTACAAAAGAACAAAACAGGGAAAAGCAAGATCCGGTGTAAGCCTACAGAAGTGAGACATCAATAATTTCTAACTTCTTTCCTCTGGTTCACTTTCTAAATCCCATGAAGGAAAATCAGTTAATTTATAACTAAAGAACTCTTAATGTTAAAAATACGCAACCGAAGTCTTATTATGGCAGACGTGTTCTTTCCATCTTGCCTGCTCTTACCCCGGGACTCACCTACATCACAGAACAAATAGCAGCAGATCCTTTCATGCACTTTTGTTTATCACAAAGCAAGGTATGTCCAAGCAATGGGGAGTTTATTTACATATGTTGAATTTAAGCAGAGTCTTTCTTAGTAGTTGAATTCGTAATGTTGAGTAAAGTACTCCCTCGGAAGAGGTTTGTCATCACTGACACTAGACATCCCCATATTTATTCTTCCTTAGGGGCTTTGGAAACACAATCCCCCTACCCTCCAAATGACAGTACAAAGATAACCCTGGAACACATTTTCAAGAAGTGACAAAAGCTTTAAGGCACCACCCTTGTTGTGACTTGATGTTCTCAACCACATATGTTTTTTTTTTTTTCCATTGCTATAGTAGTACACATCACTTTCTATGTCACACTGATATTTGGCTGTAAATGGTCTTCCTCATTAGCTCAAATTAGAGAGACCAGTTCTTATTACCAGTCACCACTTGATCCTTCACCTCCTTTCATTAGTTACAGAAGAGTAAATACTTTTTGTTTTGGCACAGTATTTGCCAATCAATGCAGTCTCCTATAGTTTTTGTTCAATGGCTGCAAAATCTCAGCCTAATATAAGAGGGCTTACATGAAGGTGAACAAAATAATTAATCTTCTTTATTGAAGACAAATGATACCTATCTTAATTAGGCCTATTAGGCAAGCTGAATGCATTGAGAAGCTGTGACTTTATCTTTTCAGATACATTAGCTCTCAAAGCTCAATACCAGTCTTTCCAGGGTTTTTTAAAAACCACACAGCATCGATGCTGCCACCTTTACCATGACTCTTTAGTGCTTAGCTCAAGTTCTCTAACAAAGTTTGATCTCAGTTTGCAGTCAGTCCAATACTCAGGAATAGCAACTACACATGGCAGCCCATGCAGTTTGGGCATGTCTTCAGGGATGAGAAACTGAATATTCAGACCTCCTAGGGCTGTTAACTACCCCTTACAATCAGGGTGGATAAACACGGTGCCTTTGGGAGGCCATTTTCAAAAACATCTCTTTGGGTCTCCCCAAATACTCCCCAAAACTCCTTTATAGCATTGAAACCACCTATACAAAAATCCAGAAGTGAAAGGTACAAAGAAATCTGCTCAAACAGACGTAACTATGGGAATATGATGAGCATTGACTCTAAAGGGGAGAAATAAGGTAATTTTGAAAAGCTCTTGAAGAGCTTGAAATAAAAGGTCAAGGGATTTCAGTCACACTAGCTGAGCACCTCAGTATCATCTAAGTTCAGTGACAACGCTTAGGCACGACTAAAGTGAAAAAGCAAAGCTTAAAATTGGCTCTTCATCTCAAAGGCAGTAGACAGAGCAGGCTTAAAAAACACTGGTATTATACTTCTATCCTATCTGGAAGATGCTTTCTTTAAGTAGCAGCAGCATCTCTGCTCAACAAGCAGACAAATTACTAGATCTCCCCTATTAAAGCAAACATTATAGGGCTATGAGAAGAGCAGTGCCAAAAATTACTCTAGTCACAGCGGTGAAGTCTTCCATTAAGTATGATGAAGTCAAAAGATTCTCCAAAGTAGGGGACATTTGAACAGTCTAAGAAGGCACAGACCATTATTAGTACCCCAAATCTAACATCGTATTTTGACAGCAGTGACAGTACTTCGCATTGTATTTCTGCAGAGCAGAATACAAGCCTGTTCACTGAAGCAAGGAAAGCAAATGCACTTCTAGCATTAAAAAAAAATACCTGTGATGTGATAGAAAGCTTTCAAGTCTCGATAATGTTAATAGGACTAAAAACTTGCCACACACAGCTCTGAAAACTTGCCAGGCAAACCCAGAGAAGTGGTAAGATGAACAGTGTTCTGTTTGCAGTGATTATGCTGGAGCTGTAGGCTTGCTGTATTAACAGCCCGGGAAGCTGCCAATGTGCAGGCTCGTCGGCAAGCCACTGTATGCATGATGCATCTGTCCTCCCTGGCAGGCCTCCAAAACTCTGCTGCATCACCCTAATTCCATTTGCAAAAATGCCCTTTTTCCTCTTTTAAGGTTTCACAAAAGCTTCTGCTATTTCCTGCCCAGTGGTGCTCTCCATCAATTCCAAGTCGGGGGGAGGAGAGGAAGAAACCACAAAACTGAAAAAAAAAAACCAACAATTGCCAGAATTCATGTGCAAAAAAGAATAAAGCAGACCTTGCAGGACAACTGTGTTAACCCTAATCAGATATGTTTGCTTTTAGGAAAGGATTAATTTGCATAGGATGTTGGTGCACAAAAGCCCAGTCGTTCTCAGGATGAATACTAATGCAGCAAGATTTTGTATCTCAATACAAGAAATTAACAACAAAAAATTTTCACTGACTTTAAATTATTGTTAGTGCTCTAAACAGAAACTGTGGGGTGATTTTTATCATTTACAGCTGCCAAATACTATTAGCAATGTTTCTTTAGGAAAAAAAAATGAGTAAAAGTTTTCCTCTATAATATAATCAGATATAAACAGGAAAAAAATACTGACTGCAAGGATCAGAAAGAAAACATGTCCTCAGTGCTGCAAGCGCATCAGCTTCATGAAGTTAACTACTATATAATTACTTGCATTTAGCAAATAATTCACCTCTGGATACTCTGTCATGACAAAATGTTTAGATATTGCAAATTTCAGTGCTGTGATTAAAAACCCAGACAAAATAAGCCCTTCCACCCAGATCACACTGTCCTAAACTCAGATTCACCAATACAGACTTTTTAGACAATGGTATAACATACCATCATGTCCTGGTCAAGTCAAAAAAAAACTTGTCTCTTCAGAAGCACCGTGAAAATACGCTTATCTCTTTTGTGGTGGACAAGGTGTCAAACTCTATGATTACCTTTCTTGGTACAGTACAAGTTATTTCAGATTATTTTGCAGAGCTGCAATGTAAGTGGATTAAACTCTCCTACTCCCTCCAGGGCACATACACAAAGGGAACTGCAGTATAAAGACAGCCCGAATTTACGGACAGAAAGACAGCTACAGAAGGAAGAGAGAGAGAAGGAGACGTTTCCGAAACAGTGATCCAAGTCCCTCAAAGAACAGTCTCTAGCTATTTTATCCTTTTTTACCTGCCTGATTACCCTGGTTTGAGCCTGCATGTGTAAATTAAAATATTGATCCATGACAATATTAATAAATAATTAGCTAAACAGACTTTATAAACATTAAATATATTTCCTTTTTGCTAAATATAAATTATTATTAAATTTAGTATCAGTCATGCTCTCCCATCTCTCCACTCACCAGAAACTGAATTATTACTGCAAGAAATTTTTATACTGACTCTGACCAAAACAGGGTTTTATGCTGCTACTTCCCAGAATACTAACAAAGTCATAATGCTGGAGGTCTCAGCCCAGACTCCTAAGGTTTTCCAGCATATCTCCTAGACCTAACAGACACTGGGGATCTTCTGTCAACATTTGTTTAGCACCTGAGCAAACTAACTGGTAAGCATACAAGGTCACAACACTGCCTCTGATGGATTATGCTAAAATTTCTTCAGCAGCTTCCAGCTTCACTGTTGAATAGGTCTGGAACACAGCCCATTGCATCCACTCTTGCGCAGCAGAGGCCAGAGATGTCTTACAGTGTTTCTCATGCTTGCTACACAGAGGCCTGCCTATTCTCCACAGGCGAGTTACACACAGACCATTTTAGAGCATCCTCTATAGCTAAGCACCACTGAATATATGTGTACATTTTTAGGCATCTGCACTGTACATGGTAAACAAAGCACTGAATGCTTAACATTATATCTAGCTTTGATTATATAATCTATGAGGGTGGAATCGCATCTGTATTAAAGCAAATAGTAGATCTGTGTATCTGAAGAATGAAATCTTGGCACTAGTTATCTAATACTAGTTATCTAGTTACTAGATAACTAGTATTTCTCCATACTAGTTATCTGGGAACTAGTATGCAGAAATGCCATGCTAGGTACTGAATTAAAAGCATAACTTCCACGTACAAATTATAAAAGCTGACATTACCACTAGGCACTTCGGTTGAAAAATCTCTCTTATCTACAGCTAGAGTCTCCTTTGCATCCCAGAGGCTATCACAGACAACAGTACTTGGCAGCACATCAAAGCCCAGCATGCAGTTAAATGGGATTTTGCTCCTCTCTAGTTCAATAATGCTGCCTTGTTCATCTCAATGCAACTTGCTGAAGAAAAAGATGCAAGGTCACAGTTAAATAATGCTCATTTCCTGTTCTCAGCATATTTACACTACAGGCTTCACACTGCAGACACACAGCATTAAAGGGATTCCCAGTTGCCCATTACACATGAGCACAGCAAACAAGGGGAGTTCACAGGCTTCTATTTACTAGAAGGCCTTATTTTGAAATGCACTGTTTAAATAGATAGATACATAAATGGCTTCTGCCCTTCTGCTCTTGCAATCTAGGCAGATATTGTTTCAGAAACCCATGAATACCTAAAAGAATACCATCAGCTTGCTCACTGATGAACTGATGGAGAGCAAACCACAAATAAATCTCTCTCAATAACCAAACTGTTTGAGGCACAAACTGAACACCAGCAAGAGTCCTTTTTTTGGGAAGAAGTGCTGCTATGTCTCAGCTGTTTAAAGTAATATTCCAATACTCAGGTTTGGTGCCACATAGGTATCTAAGGCAGCCATCACACAAAGCACAGAAATGCATGACAACAAGTTTTAGAATACAATCACAGCTATCTCACACAGATTTTAAGATTATATGCTAACATCTTCCTTTAGAAACAGAAGCAGCTTAAAGATAAAGGAATAAAAATCTAAACTCTACATACAGTTAAGACAGAGTAAAGACTTAAGGCACATACATGTGGATACAGATGCAGGTAGTGCTTAAACAAGTCTGAGGTCATACAGTAAGTAAGTCAGTGGCAGATAACAGAACAGTGTCCTTACTTCTGCTTCTCTGCTACAATCCACATCATCATCCATCCCTATGTTTACAGGTGAATGGCCAAACAATTATATTATTGACATCAATTTATCTGAATTAAAAAGCTTTCTTTTCTATTTAATCTACAAAGGCAAATAACATAGAGCTTGAAACATCAGCAGGAGCATGCCCATCAAGAAACAGCAAGAAAACAAAGATGCTTGTTATTTGTCAATTTTAACACTACAAAAGGCCAAGTGTGGGCTCCTTCCTGAAGACAAGGAATACTGGGATTTGCATTATTCAAGGGCCTAGAGATTCAGACAATGTGTTGAATTTTCTGAAGTGTCTCTGTATTAACAATCAGGAAAGTTTACATAAAGTTAAATGGACACCTGTGGTCTGAAAAAAAAAAAAAAAAGAAAAAAAAAACACACAAACTTTGCACTAGATGACTATTCACCTTTTCACCTTTAAAAATGATCAGAGGTGTGCAGTCACTTTTAGCACCTTGAGGGACTGAAATTCCGGTAATAACTCCCACTGGACTTGTAGCACTGATTTCTCAGAAGGCACTCAAGAGCAGACTTGGGGTTTTGAGGGTTATTTTTTGCAAGGTTTTGAGGTTCTGAAGTCTAGGTCTCAGACTTCAAACACTAAGCACATGTTCACTGCATCACTAAAAATCTATAATCACACATAGTATGCCAAAGTTATATTAAGACCATATGTATTCTCACAGGTACACTTTTTTAAACAAGTATTAATTTAGCACCTCTGTAAACTGCCTGATACACTGAATTCAAATGCTAGGATATAGGTCAGGGCTCACTATACTATACCTCATTATAGAGTACAGCTTTTCTTAAAACAGAATAAATCTTCTAATTGGTAAAATTTAAATGCCAGAAATACGATACAGAGATCCTCAAAGTAGCTTTAGAGGAAAACTTTTACTTGACATGTAAGGAAAAAAAAAAATCTTTGTTTGCATGTCTGTTTTTAACTACACATTTGCTTTACTTGGCATTTATCAATTCTTAAGACTTGACATAAAAATGAACTTAAAATCCACAACAGAGTTGCATTTTAGGACAAAACATCTATATCATATCTAAATGGCTGAGTTTGTTATGCAGCCTCTAAATGTAAAAACATTATTTGGGGAAGAAACCTAAATGAGCCACCGTCCCATTTACTGCTGTTAAATGTAATGGAATACCCAGAACCAATTTTTGCTTTCAGTGCACCGGAGTATTTTGATAACTAGACAAATACATTCAATACAGCTGTACAATGGCTAAATTAGCCAGGAAAAGGAGTGGCTGATTCTCGTTTCCAGAAGATCCTTAAGATTAAAAAAAGAATACACAGCACCACATTTCAGTTTGTACCTTCATCTGCTTAGCTTTTTCATGCCTCTTTCACAAAAGAGAAGAATTTTCTGTAAAAAAAAAAGTTTTTCTTTCAATGACTAGTAACTAAAAGAATAAAATATCTGCACCAATTTTAACTGTACCTCTCCCAGGAAGCATGCAATCTAAATGTGTGTCTACTTTCTTTGGAGAGACTCTCTGCTTCACCAGCCAGATTTAAAGTCCTTTCTCTTCCTCTAGTGACTCAACGCAGCCTTTTCACAACCGCCATCTCAAGTAAAAAACAATGAGCTGAGTGCACAAGGAATCAGAATTTAAAAAAAAAAAAAAAAAATTAGTATATATGTCATAATAAAAATCTATACAACATGCACTGGCTGTAAGATTATCAAAAGCATCTCAGACAAAAAGCTGTAAAGCTGTATTAGAAAACCAGACCTCAGGCTCTTAAAATGAAACTGCATGTTTAACTATGACTGGCAGGCTTACAATCATGAGTTTGTCTTCCTTCTAAAACAGTTATTTGGCCACATGCAGTTTAGACTATATCAAGCAGAGAAGGAAGTAAAGAGCTTTCAGCTTTGGAATCTAATTATTAATTTCTCACTATTTGCAAGAATAAAATAAGGTTCTTATTCAAATCTGAAGAAAGAGGCCCTGACAAGGTAGCCTAGCATCTGTGCCTTTAGTTACCCTAAAAGCCCATTTGAATATATGAAATAACAGAAAATGCTTTCTCTCCAAATACAATTTCCAAGGATTGCTTCCTGCCATTAGTTTTCCTTTAAGTAACCCTATTACCATGAAAAGCGAGACGCTTAAAAAGCACAACATGTACAAAGGCATGGTCCTGTACTCATCTGTGGCAAAGGAGTAAGAACCAGGCGAAGTGCCTGTCTCCCACTGGCAATCTGTTGGTGTTAGATGTTTGACTCCCCTTCGCACTTTCAAACCTCTCTCCCACCAGCTTCTAACAGAAAAATGCACTAGATCCTTCGCTCCAAATGCTGGCTCAATATTTAAGGGCACATTTACTTCTGTTGGAAGCAGGCAAGAAGAACATCTGCTCTTCAGACAATGCAGTAAAGCCCAGCATGTTTCCGGGGTGCTTAGGCTCCACAAAGAATCTCAACTCTGACGCCACCTGCAAGCTAGAAAATAGGTTTTGTCTATCCAAGTGAAAAAAAAAAAAAGAAGTCATCCTTGCACAAGCAAAGACCTGTGAAGGACTTTCACAGGGCAACAATAGGCACCATGGTCTAGAGGCTACAGGCAGCAGAAAATAACAGCTGGATCCTAGAGTTAAGAAGTTTAGTAACTTCACTACAGCTCCCCTAACAAATACGCAGGTTATCAACCAAGGGTACATTTATAACAAGACCCTGTCCTCCACATGAAGGACAGCCAAAAAAACCCACAGCAACCACCAAAAACCCACCAGAAAAACAAACACACCCAAAAAAAATTAATGCTCAATCTCCAGATCAACACTAAGACTATTTTATTTTGATGTCCATTTCAAAGCTGTGTTACCATTAGTTAACCTTCGCCCTGTGGCTAATCGCACACATCATGCTACCCACCACTAACAAAAAGGACAGAAACAGATGTAACAAACTTGTCTTCAGAGAGAAGCTTCATTA
>NW_008616869.1:0-1682 GCF_000691845.1 Merops nubicus | reverse complement strand
GAATGCCCTATGGCTTATTAAAAAGAGCCATAGACCAATTTTGCTGATTTGACAAGCAAAATGCTCTTCCTATGTCCTGGATATTTATTGATCTGGTTCTGAGGGTTCACAATCAAGTTCTCGCAGCTTAGCAAGTACACATATGCTGACCACACATACACACTGTCTCAAGGAAAGGCATGAGTAAAACATAGTTGCTAAACTCTCACCAAATAGGTCTGAAGCAAGGCATCCTAATGTCACATTTGCAATAGGCTCCAAGATTGCAAGTAGTGAGATACTGCAGACCAGCTGATACTATATCACAAGAAGTTACTGCATAAAACAACTCTGGAATTTTGAGACAACGGTTGAAAGAATCCAAATTCCAGATTCCATGTGACAGACACCCAGAAGCTCCACAGCAGTCTGCAAGCTCTTCTCTGAAGAGACTCTCGCAGAGTCTGCAGGCTGCATGGTGAATAACTACGTGGATGAAAAACGTCATTGTCCTTTGCTTTTCTTCATAACTCTTCATAGAAATGTCCACATCTCACTTGTGTAGCTGGTGCAGCCTCCTGTCCAAACGGTCCAGATGAGGACAAACTGCTCATTTTCACCTTTTGCTCTAGCCAGGTGCATCCAGGTGGTTGGGGTAAGCAAGCTGCACTCTGAAGAGCAGCTCCACCTGCAGATGAGATAGAGCAGATCCTTCTAGCAGGGAAGCAAGAATAAGCATCTGACAGCAGTAACCTCTTCCATCAGCACAGCTGGATCCAGAGACAGAGCACAGCTCATCACACTCTGTCCCGATTCCTGGTGGGTGCCACTCCACACAAGGCTTTGCCATAGGGACCAGAATACAGTTATTGACAAGAAAAATGCAGGTGCCTTTCCTCCTCAGCACACGTGTTTTGAATAGCTTTGTGGATGCACAGATCAACACTTCAGTCAGGAGTCAGAAGGTTACAAAAAATACTTCCTAAAGACTTGTTTAAAGAAAACTAATAATCTGATGGTCTGCAGTGATTTCTGTGGATCTCACTAGTGCTTTCTAAACTTAGAGCAGTACTGTTATCAGCACTTAGGCACAGTCTCTGAGTAGAAAGAAGAGGAAGAACCAGCATTTAACACAGTAAGAGTAAACTCTTAAGTGGAGATCAAGAACAACCATATAGTATTTTTAGTGTACATCGGGAGCTACTGCAGCCAGACACGTGGGCAGGTTGTGGACAGACAGAGCACCTCATAGGAGCTTTAACAAAGATCTCTACGCATGCAAGTCCCCCAGTCACTGACACACGACAGCACCTCTGGTCCCAGGCACAGCCAGGCTCTGAAAACACCACGTGCCGCAGCAGCCCGCACGCCGTTTGCGGCAAACGCAGCAGGAACTTCAGGGCACAGCACGGGAATTCCTGCTCACCTAGGGAGGGCTTGAGGCACAGCCGGTCCGTCGAAAGGACCACCCCAATCACCTGGTTTCCCCTTTTCTCTTCCAGTAATGTCTAGAAAAGACGCTAACACAGGACGGCACAAGGCGTGACGGTGCGGCAGCGGTTACCCGGCCAGACCCAGAGCTTCGTCGTCATTAGGACGCGGGGCTTCAAGCACCGTTTTTCCCCCGGCCGGCGGTAACCCCGCGCCGAGCACACGAACGCGCTGGCGCCGGAGCTGCGGCGGCTTCCCCGCAACAAGCAGAG
>NW_008616868.1:7068-11090 GCF_000691845.1 Merops nubicus | reverse complement strand
CGTGGTGAAGCCATGCTGACTGTACTCGATCATCAGTTCCTCTCGGCAGTGATTGGCTTGTGCATGGGCATCCAGCCCCACCTCATTCTGCTCCATATAGCTGCAGCAAAGATCCCTGCATTGCTCCAGCCTGCTCAGGGAGATGAGATCCCCCCACTGTGGCACTTTGGACTTTCCCCAGGAGACAATGCAGAGGGTGGGTTTGGTGCCTGGTAGGGGGGTTCCTTCCCTTGTCACAGCACAAGCCATCAGTCCCAGTGGCCCTCTCTATGTTCATGGTGTTCCGGGGAAGCTTTTCATAAGCAGTTGTTCCCGATGGAAGCTTTTAACACTTGCATCTATAATGCTGAACGAGATGTGTCTGGTAGGATGTTTTTGACTAAATCAGTGAAATCCAGTTATTTAAATTAATATAAAAACACTGAAATGTATATAAAAGTATCTTTAAAATGCATGCCATAAAGGAATACTACAGAAAATGCAGATACAGAGGACTAACTAACAGCTGCTGGGATCCAGCTGGTCAATAGATGTCCTCATGACACACTAGAACAGGTCAGAAAATAACAAATAGGGATTTTCACCATCATACAACATCACCTATGGTGCCCAACAGCTTCCCAATCTCCTATTTAATTTAGCCTTATGACCTCCTGAAGTGCCAGATGCTCTGAAGGGGATTAAAGGTACAGCCTAACATGGCACTTTGGTCATCCTCCTTGGCTTAGATCCCTTTAAATATGACCCCCAGTGTTTGAGGAGGACATGGTAGCCCTGAGACACTGTTTGTCTCTGTCTGCATCTGTTTTAGTGGAAAATTAGGTACTTTAGGAATTTTTTTTAACCCTCATTTGTAGCAGGAGATTTGAGAAACCCCAACAACACAACATGCAGGCAACTGTGCTTCATTTCCTCTGCCAGTGCTTCTTGTGTTCAGGATTGCACTGGTTTGGCACTTTCTTGATGGAAAAAACATACCAAAATTTGCCTCAACTTGAAACATTGACACTTTCCCAAAGCAGCCTCCTCTCAGACCTGTCCATGCTGCCATACAAACACCTGCCTGAGAAAATTAACATAAACGGGAGCTGTGCGAGCTTTACTTTGAGCCCATCCTCCTTCAGAATACACAAATATATCTCATATTTATAAAATGTCTCAAGGTTCAAACCTTTGAGGGCGGGGTCGCGGGGAGGATGTGAAGGGAGGATGGATCCAGCCCTGCCCCAGACCACTGCAGTCCCATTTGAGACCATAGTGCCCAGATGTGCTTGATTCCTTCTGCAACATGACGTCTGAATTAAATGGAGAGGGATGGGATGGATGTATCTCACAAAAACACTGGCCTCTGAAACAAAGCCCAGCAGGTGAGGTGATTGCAAAAAAAGAGTGTAAAATATGTTGCCTGCCCCTGCTCTAAAATACTCTTTCAGTTGTGAAGTGTTTAGCTTCCTCAACCCCCTCCTAGGTCGCAACCTGGCTCGTGTTTCCCTGTGCTGGGTTTTTCCTTTCCAAGTGATTTGATCATTGTTTCCACTCCACAAGGTTCTCTGATGGGGAGAAATTTCCCCTTTCCAAAGAATTTTTGCTCTCTGTGGATTAAGTGCAGTCCCAGCCCTTTGTAAATTAGAGGTCTGCGTGTTGAACAATGAGCACTTCTAACCAAGATTTAATACAAACTAAAAGAGGTCACAGTGGAAGAAAAAGCAGCTGGAGCTAGAAGGCTTCCTTGCATCTCCAAAAGCTCTCTTAATGCTGAGGAGTGTTGCAAAAGATTATGCTCTTTTTTTGGAAAACAACACCCTGAGTTCTCTACTTCTGGCTGCTGCCAAGAATATCCCCATAAGCACAGGAGCGAGGCCAGTCCCGGACCTTAGTTGCTGCTGGAAGTGCTGGGCTCTGTTTAAGAGCCTGTGACCAATTTTGGGGATTACCTGGCCATCCAATAGCAGCGAGGGCTGTTCACAGGGTTGCAGATTCCCCCTGGAAGCTTTTAAAAATCTAGTCTGTAATATTTTGAAAATACAGAGCAAAGAGGTTTATTTGGCCTGAAGAATCAATTTCTCTCCCTACAGCTGGCTTCATGTGGCAGACTGAAATATTACTTGTTATAAGAGCCAAAGTGATCTTCAAATTGATGATGTCCCTTTAAAATGACTTTCAAAAATCCTTTTCAAGTAGATGGCAGAATATTAATGCCACCCGCAGAGTTCAGCATGTACCAGTGTCACTGTTCCTGCACAGCTGTAAAAAACCCTCTCCGTCTGGACTTTAAAAGATTTGACTTTAAAAAGGCAAATCAGCAAATCATTAACCAGGAACTATTTGCAACAGAGATCTAGGAAATAAAAGAGCACTCATATTAAATTATTTCCATCCAGTATGTACGAGACATTAGATTTGTTACACTTTGGGAAATCGTGATATTAAATCTGCTATTACTAGGCAGAAATAGAAAAGTTCCTAATAAAAGAGCACACGCACATGAAAAATCAGCTTCTTGTGGCATTTCTCTTTGAAGTTGCTCTGGCTCCACACCAGCGAGCAGTCCCAGATTGATCCGTGCACACTCACTGCGTTGCTGGACCCTGTCTGCCAACAGAGACAGCTGGACTCAATGCCAAAATTTGAATCTGTGTCCTCCTCTCTCTTGTGCTACTATGATCAGCATGGAAGTTTGCAGGCCCAAAAGGATTTTCTTTTTAAATTCTATTTCTTGCTTTTCAGAAAATGCAAATTATTGCTGCCTGAAGTGCAACGGGTCACTGCATCAAGAGAGCTGCTGTTCAGTACCAAGGGATATTGTGTGCCTCTGAGGTGAAAGTCACTTTCTAGCATCTCCTCCAGCAGCAGTCCTACATCTCCTCCTCAGATCCTGGTCTCTCTAATCACTTGTCCTCCTTTTGATAACCATCGGCTTCTTGTTTTTTGCAGGTTATCCAAGGATATGAAACAGGAGGACTTCTCCTAAGGGCTGGTAGCATCAGAGATGCGTGGGTTATCTGAGGAATGAGTTGTGAGCATGGACTCAGTTGATTTAAATCAGGCGTGCAAAACTGTTGAGAAGCCCCTGTGAAGCCTTGCCTCCTCCTCATCCTCCCACATCCCAGTTGTGGTGGTTCAGGCCCAGGCCGGAGCTGGCACTGTGTGGCTGCTCGCTCACCCCCCACCCCCTGCATGGGAGGGAGAAGAGGCAGAAAAATACAACCCCCCTAGGCTGAGATAAGGAGAATTTACTGCAACAACGCAGAAGGAACAGCAAACAGCAGCAGTAACAATGGGTATAACAACAGATAACAAATCATACAAAGGAAACAGAACCCCGCAGGGACTCTGGGCGGCACTGAGGCTGCACCTTTGCCCCTGAACCCCTGGCCCAGAACCCGTCCTGCCCCCGGCCCTGCTGCCCGGGCACGGGGTCAGCCTGGCAGTGAGTGACCACCGACCCTGTCCCAGCCCAACCAGGCCAGCAGTGCATGTTGGAACACTGTACACATAGCCAGGAACCTGGCCGGTGTGAGGGCAGGGAAGGGGGCGAGTCTGCAAGGATATGAAGAAGGAAATGAGGAGGAGTTGATTTTTCTTGGCATCTTCCACAGCCTGACCTTTGTCTTAATCTTCTATGGAGAGTCTTATTTATCAGTTCCTTGCAAATTCCTTGAGAGGTGTATGCAGAGAGGATGCTGAAGACTCTGATGGAAGGATGGATGAACGGGTGGATGGACACAAACAGACACACAACATTTCTTCTTCTCTCAATTCTTCCACTTCTCCAATTTTTCTCTACAAATATGCATGCCCTGTCATTTGTCACTTCCTTCAATCCTGACAGCTGATAAGAAAGTGTTGTTTAGTACTCAAGGACTTTATTTAGTTTTCTAATCAAATAATTTAAATGTATGAGTTGACACAATAGAGAAAGAGCCACAAGTCCCACTGCTTTCTATTATGTGTGATTCTCCTTTGAGCAAATATCTAATCACAGCCCTAAGTTATAATAATTATGTAATATTTCTTGATAG
>NW_008616868.1:0-7037 GCF_000691845.1 Merops nubicus | reverse complement strand
TGTAGGGAAGTAATTACAGCCTACTTTAGTTCCTTTGTTTCTGAGTGGGTGGCATTTATGGGCAAAAAATAGTGCATGCTCAAAACTCTCTATAAAATATTGAGTTCTCAGAAAGTCTTGGACCTCTTCAAATGTATGTGATTTTTAAGGGATAATGACTTCTCTTTATTTTCTGCAATGCAACGATGTTTATTCAATTAGCAGAGAAATATTTAGTTCTAAGGATGATAGAACATGAAGGCAAATGTTTTCCTTACCAAAAAGAGAAAGCAGAGTTTATAAATTTACACATTCAAATAAACTCAATGGGTGTGTGCACACGTTCCCACTCACACACACAGAAGATATGAGCTGATTTTAAGCTGAGACCTTAAGAAGTGATTTTTGTGCTGTAGGAATTTCAAGTTGGAAGGTTCTTGTTTGTAATTAAATTGCTGAGAAAACATTCACAGTAGTGACAGTGCAAAATTTGGGTTAAAGGAATAAATTAACAGTAATAACACAAAAGAAGAAATGTTAAGCAGGCTGCTACAACACTGTCTAATCCACTTTTCTGATCACATCAGTAAAGGTCTGGAAATAACCAGATGCATTAACATTTCTCTAGAAATGATAAAAGTTACCATCCTGCCAGATACTCTCTTGCTTTATTAATTACCAGCAGAAACTTGAGATGGGACGTGTGTTGGCTCAACTACTTAACTGCTCACTGAAGAATGTTTTTAAAACGATTTCCTGTAAAGGAATAAGAGGTGTTTGGGAAATATTTTTGAAGCTTGAAAACAAAAATGTTACGTTTCAGTTCCTGCCATGATCTTTATAAGTCTTTTATCAAGTGTTTATGGGACTGGTAAAGGATGCAGGAAGGAGGCTGAAGAAAAGTTCATAAAAACACAAATATTTGTCCTGGAGGCACAGGGTGGCTTTTTATACATAGTAAGGTAAGGGCCTCCTCTTATAGCATGGTGTACTCAATCAATCCTGCAACCATTATTATGGTCATGCTGGCTGCCAAAATTAGTGTTGAGGAAGCTGGAATTGGTGTTTTCCATGTCAGAGGTGGCACTTGCATCATCGTCAGCATGTGTCATTTCTCACTAAAACTTAATGATGGCTCTGGAGATTAGATGAGACAAGACATCTCCCAGCCTGGAGCATGTCTGGTGACAGAGATTTCTTCAGGTCTGTGCTGTCTGCTTGGATTTCATTTGCTCAAACAAACCAGCCTATCTTCAGTGTTTTCCTAAAAGTTACCTTGCTTCTTCTTCTCTGATATTACCCTTGTAAAGGAGTCTTTTCCCCAGATCTGGCCCGGTAGACCTTCTGAAGCAAATTGCATTTCTCAAGGTTTGGGGCGTGCAAGAAGATGTATTTGGGGTACCACTCTGGCAGGTCCTCCATCTCCATGCCCATTATTTGGGTCAGAGTGAGAAGAGGCTGGTGGGACAACAGTGGCCAGTGTCTCATCTCCTTCTCCCTGCCCTCCTGTGGTCTGAACCAGGACAGTCTTGCTGAAAACATTTCCCAGAGGTTTGTGGGGGTGTCACCTCAGAAAAGATTATTTGGTGCTAATCTTCAACTCCTATCCCAAATTTCAGTGACAGTAAAACAAAAGAACCCACCTGGGTGTCTCTGATACCACTAATATTTAGTCACCAGCACCAGCTGAGAAACTGGTCCATGGCTTTATTTTCTCCTCACTGACACAGAGGCTTAAAAACATCAGCTGCAAAGAGACCTTCAGAGAGCCATCACTTGCCTCCTAGCACTAAGTATTTCTTCTGCTTAGATCTGTGTATTTCATCTGTCTTCTTCCCATGGAAAGTTTTCCAAGTGGCTTCCAAAGATGGCAAAAAAAAAAAAAAAAAAAAAAAAAAAAGTGTTGTTTCCTCCCATTGTACATAAGCCCAGATACTTCTGTCCCTTTTGACCTAATTTCCTGCCTCCTGATCAACAGGCCAACGTATTAGCTAGTGACCTTTCCAAAATATTCTCCCAGCTGCTAGAGATTCTCTCGTTTAGTCTAATAACTACCCTGGTATGAGCAGAAATAGGCAGGGTGGTCCCAGCCCCATGCAGTACAGATGCACAGGCTACAACTCCATGCTTACATCTGGGTAAAGCTTTGCAGGGGGTAGAACCTATGTGCAGACCCTCAAAGTGGAAGTGTTTTCTCTGGGGTTGAGCCACACTTCAGACTTTCTCATGTGTAAATTCTATTTTGGAAGTCTGCTGCTTAAAAAAGCAATGCCCATCCTCTTCCACGTATTTTGACTAATTGCATCAAAACATCCTGTGTTAGATCCATTTTACACCCACGTCATCATCATTTTCTGGTACATTTTATTTCACTTGCTTTCTGAAGCAAGGCTGTGAGCTGCCAAACTTCTTGGAGATAAATTAGAGGTCAGAATCTGCATTGCTGCTGCTGAGTGGTATGGACTAGGGGAAAGTCCCAACTTATCCCCATCCTATGGGACACCTCCTGGGTTGCTGCAAATAACCTTCATTTTGCCAAGAGGATTAAGAAACTTCATACTGAATTTGATGGGAAACTTAACTGATTGGTGCAGGAGGTGGTTGAAAATCCCACCTGAAGCTCTTTGTACAGGGCTTGGAGAGGTGGATTGCTGTTGGGTGCTGTCCTGTACATCCCTGGCCATGAAGCCTGGTTTTTCCCCACACCTGAGTCTCACCTGAAGGAGGACTTTGAGGAGCAGACACTTTAGGAATGTGCCAACTACATAGCAGTTGCTTACCTTAATGATGCTTCATATTATGATTCAAATTTTTTGAAAGATTGCAATTTAAGCATCAGTTTTATTGTAGCTGCAGAGACTTCTTAATAGCTTCCTGTCAAGTAAAAAATGCAAGTTAATTTCTGATCCTAAAGAAGTGCTGTGACAAAGGCAGTTTTAGTGACAATGTTTGGCACAGCCAAGCCCCAAACCAGGCTGCTCCTGGAGGTCAGTATGTACAGCTCATGCTCCAGTAACTGCTGCCTTGATGTCCTTCACCCCCTAAAAGTAGAACTGTAATGCCCACAGGATTGGAAAAAGTCAAGCCAAGTTCAGAAGGAATTTGTTTTCATCTGAACCTTGGAGTGATAGATTTGGCCTAGGGGATTCAGAAAGTGAAAATGGGATCTCATCTCAAGTAACAGCTTTTAGGAATAGGCCTGGTTGCTCCATAGTGTGACTTGCTTCAGCAACCTGCATTTCTCCACGTGCACACTTGTCTCTGCCTGCTACAGCGTTAAGAAATAACACCTTCATTTTCACAGCATGTATGCCAAGATGGCAACAAGTTATCCCAGAAGCCAAACATCTCCTATGATTCATAAAAGAGTTAACAGCAATCCTGGGCCTTGCAGGGAGACCTTTGGTACACATTTTTAATGGCCTGGGCTCTTAGTAGGTGAAAGGAAAGTTTCAAGCAGTAATTCAGGTTTAAAATACTGTCTCAGTGCCAAGTAATCAAACTAGTTTTAAATGAAGCAATTAGCAAGCATTAGAAAGGCAGCTATTTCCTGCTGGAAGGTGGTAAACTCTGTGTCTCTTACTATGATTTCTCTAGGGATGTGAGTAAGGGGCTATGGAGATTTTTTTTTTTTTTTGGGGGGGGATGGGGTGTGTGCGGAGGGGTTTGCATCTGTGGAAATACTGGCAATGTTCTATATCCTCACCAATTTACTAGATACCAGTGATGATGAGAGTGGAACAAAGTCCTTACTCTTTTCTGGTGGCTTAAGCAGTATGTGTGCCAAAGTCAAAGAGGCTGTTTTCTCATTAGCTGCTTAAATACAGTTTTTTTTATTGTTGGCTCAGACTCACTGCCTCACCAAATCACCGTCTTTGAAACAAGGCTAGTGCTGGTGGCTGCAATGAGCAAACTGGGCAAAAACTGGTCATTTTGTTGCATTTGTTAGATTTTGTTGGGGGACTAATGAAACACAGGTGGGGACCAGATCTCCCTGAAGGAGAGGTTTCTCTTTGAAACCACCTTGACTTTCTGCCCAGGGGAGCTCTCAGAGCCTGCCTTTCCAAGCTCTGCAGCAGTAGGGTGGCTCCTGGTGGGTGCAGCTGCATCAACAGTCTGTTCTAACCTAAGTGAATGCTTTTGGAGCCAATCTGCCACTTGTCCTAATTTCCTGCACTTTACTTGTATCAGAGAGCTGCCCTGGAGAGCTGGATCAGGTCTCTCCCCTATGTCCCTTCGTGCTGCTCCCCTCTACCACAAATTTATAAACTGGCATCGACATCTAAGGCTCCTTAGATTAAGAAGAAATTCTCCTGGTAGCTCTGCTGGGCTTTGAAAAAGGCCTTGGAGGCTGCAACCAAGTTGATGTGCAGCCAAATAAAGGTGAGAAGCAAGGCTGACATCTTGCAAAAAATGCCTGAGGTGCAGGAACCTGTTCCCAGAGGCTCAGCATTGCACAGGGGCAAACTGCTGCCCCAAAAAGAAACCTCTACGATACGAGGTCTGGAAACAGACATTCTGTGACTGTTGCATTGCAATTTATTCTTTTTGTTTTGACTTTGGGGAAACCCACCACCTTTTCAAAGTGAAAAGTGTGAATCTTAGTAAATATTCGTTGCTGTAAAGGACAACAAAAAAAATTGTTCTATTAATCCATTAACAATAAAAGCAGGATTAGGGAGAATCTTCAGCCTTTAGTTGATGCAGGGGGAAACACAGTGACTGAGGACAAGGAAGATGCTGAGGTACTGAGTGCTTTCTTTGCCTCAGGCTTTAAGAGCAGGACCAGCTGCTTGCTGGGTAGCCAGCCCCTGGAGCTGGAAGGCAAGGATGGGGACACGGCCTCCATAACACAAGAGGAAATGGTTAGTGACCTTCTGCATCACCTGGACATACACAAATACTAAAACTAGTTTGCTTTCTGTGTTTTATGTTCTTTCCCCACCAAATTCAGGCAGGATGGGAACAGGCTGGAAAGCCTAAAATCAAATTCTTCAACAGCATGTGCCCTTATCTAGTACCAAGCCTGATGAGACTGGTTTTATTTTAACAAACCTGGATTGTACATGTGATCAGATGGTAGTTTGTGGTAACACCAGCTGAAAACTGTACTGGAAGAATCACTGCTGAGTACAAGCAAAAAAAGGAAAGCACTTTCAAAAAGCTGAAATCTTACCCCAGCTTAAAGAAGCAATGGGAAATCTGGCAGAAAATGTGGAATTATGTCTTTTTTTAAAAAAAGTCTGACATTTTCAGGACCACAGGAAGCAGAAGAGAAAGGTTGCCCTCCCATCCCCTGGATTTTTAATCAATTTGTTCTTAATTCTTTCTCTGAATGTACAGGACAACTCAGGCTTTTCTAACAAGGTGTCTAGATACTGAAGATAACGACAACTGTGCTTGAACTAACGTATTTTCTGGATGAGTGCTCAGATAAAGAACAGAGAACAGGAAGAAACAGTGTTCTCAACCCAAAAGAAACTCCTGCTTTGGAAAAGAGGGAAGCTAACCATCTCCTTACAACTCAGCTGATGAATCTCTTGGCTCATTGAAAAGCCTCTTGCCTCCTCTTTATTTATTATTATCATGGCATCTGTGCAAATTTTTTTTTTTTCTGCAGCTTTGATTTTCACAGTGAAGTTGTTTTGATGGAGGCATGAATGCCTGCACATCAATCTAAGCACCTTCCTAGTAGGCTTGAATTCATAGAGAAACAGGCCATGGGTTGAAAACTATCAGACCAGCTGCTGGTAGCTAGAGATATTTTCCATCAGAAGACTCAGCATTGTTTATTTTAGAGCTTTTCCAGCCTAGTCTGCTTCAGATGGGAATTTTGCTCTGTGTCTCCAATCAGGTCAGACTTCTCAGAGATGGACACTAATTATGTGCTGCTGGTTGCTTTGGTTCCCAGCTTCTGACCCCCTTCTGCCAGACACAAGGGTGAAGCTTTCATAATTGAAGATACAGTCAAAGGGGACCTGTATTGTGATCAAGTAAAGTGCTATGGAAATAAGTACTTGGAAAAATCAAGCCTCTGCTTTCTCAAATTAGCAGATGCTTTTAGCAATGTTGACCTTTCTATCTCTGCAATTCATTTCCCCATCTCTGAAAATGGGGATAATACTATCATTTTGTGGCACAGGGCTCTGCTGAAGTTACCTCCATTAGTGCTGGTGCATTTTTCAGCCTCAAGGATAGAGCTCAGCCCTGAATATGAAAGATGTGAATGAGGACAAGAGGCTGCATGATGAAAAAGGAGAGAAATATGCAGCCACTTCCTCATTTTGGGGTGTGGATCATTATGCACGGAGAAAGCAGGGTCTGATGGAGGGCAGAGGAACAGGTTGATGACCATGTCTTTCTAGACCCCATTACAGCATACACAGAGGAGACTAAATCAAAGTGGATAGCACTGTGTGTGTACACAAACACACAAACATGTACAGGATCTAATCTTAACAGCTAAGGTGAGGCAGTCGTTTTTACTGGTGAGATCCACAGAAATGAGTGTGAAGTTGAAGATGACTGTGAAATGTCTATTTATCAAAAAAAAAAAAAAAAGGAATTTTCTGCTTCTATGGGAAGATCCTCTGCTGCCATGAAAGCCATCAGAAGAGGAAAAAACCAAACCAACACAACAAACCAAACCTGGTAGCGACGAAATCTTAGGTCCTCACTTTGTGTCACAGCATAGACTCCCAGGTATTTCAGTATGATAATAAACAGGGCTGCTAAGGTAAACCTCAAAGGCTCAGGACTTCATCAGGCACCAAGATCCTTCCAGGGTGTCCACCCACTTGTCTGGACCAGGACACCCTCTTGCGCTGGCTATGCACTGCTGTCTGCTTGTGTCTGGGGTCTCCACCACTTCCTGCAGACATCTGCCCCTGCCTCATCCAGGGCTGGGACCTGATCAACGTTAAGGTGGTATATGTGGCTTCTGCAGCCAGATCTCTTCAGGGCTGGGATTTGAAAGGCAGAGAAATGGCTGTGCTGTGCAGCTGGGGGGTGGTGGCCTCTGGCCAGTGGCATGACACTGTGCCCCATGACATCCTGAT
>NW_008616867.1:0-6308 GCF_000691845.1 Merops nubicus | reverse complement strand
TCGTCGGTACAGCTGCTCAGATCCTCTCCAGGAGAGCACAGACGCTCTGGCTGTCCTTGACAGAAAAACCTGGGAGGGCCCCACACCCACACAAAATTCTACCTCTTGCAGGAGATGGCCTGATTTTGTCACTATTCAGATGATATTATTGAATGTTTTTCAAACGTAGATGCTCAGGATGCTGCTGCAGTAGGGGATAACTTTTTTCTGGTACTTTCTCTGCAGATCCTGTCTTTAGGTGCTGGCTTTGACTCCTTATACTTCCGTTTGAAAGACATGGGTCTTCTGCATCACTCTGTGTTCTATGAGGTGGATTTCCCAAATGTGGCTTGCCAAAAAGCTGCCCTGATCAAAAGAATGAAAGAGTTGTCAGCACTGGTGGGAGATACTGAAGGGGAAGGATCAGGTAGGATACTTTTGGAAGGTTTTTCTAGATACTAAATGTTTAGAGGCAGCAAACATAGCTTCAGCCTTTAAAAAGTGAGATATGATTGTAAAGGGACTACAAAGCTGTAGATGAAAATCATGTTCATTTTCTGAACAGTCATGGAACAAATCATTCCTAAGCATTGGGAGCTAACAAGAAGAAGAGGTATACAGCTGCTCAAAGTCAAGGGGGTGGTGGCTGGAAGTTACAACGAAGGAAATTCCAGTTATCCTGTCATGGATTTTTTTTTTTTTAATGCCATTTGAGTAGCTAAAAATGGGAACAGATTGCCCAGAAGGGTGGTGGAATCTCCAGCCTTGGGGATATTTAGAGCTTGACTGGACAAAGCCGTGAGCAACCTGATACAGGTAACTGCTCTGAGGAAGAGGTTGAACCAAATGACTTTCAAAGGCCTCTTTTAACCTAAATTATACTGTGATTTATGGGTAGGAGAGAAGATATAACTCTTTGGTGTCTTGACTAGTAAAATATTAATTACATTGCCTGATTCTTTTTCCCCCCTGCCCTCTCCAAGGCAGGAAAAAATGAGCCTTAGAAAGTACTGTAGGACATAAGCAGAGCTGACAGGGTTCTTACACCAGCCAAGTACTGAGGGGTAGTTCGGTGGCAAAATGGGGGAATGTAAAGTATGGGGTTCCCTAGAAGGTTTCTTCCGTGTCTGATTCCTTTTGAGGTTCCCACTAGTGCTTTAGAAGTTACAGCAGCAGGAAACAGGGAGAGTTGCAATACAGTGGATGACAGTAGGAGTTTGACAAGGTAGGTGACTGGTGTGGAACATGTGAAAAGAAAGACAAGAGGGACCTGTGTAAGCAGCTGCATTTAGTCTGCAATGATCAATTTAAATGGAGATGGGAGACAGCTGCAGACCTGGGTGCAGAGCATGAGTCCCTGGCTCCCATGAGCAGCTGAACAAACCTTGGTGAGTAGCTCTTGCATGGGCTTGTTCAGCTTCCTCTTGAATTCATTCACATTCTTAATACTGATAGCATCCTGTGGCACAGAATTCTGTACATACCAGTAATCTTTAAGTACCTCAAGTAAATGGCAGGTGTCAGAAGTTTGGGAATGCCTCGGTCTGTGTCCAGAGGACAGGCAGTGATGGATAGAATGACAGAGTCATAGAATCATTTTGGCTAGAAGAGACCTTTAAAGCCATTGAATCCAACTGTCCCCCAGCACTGCCAGGTCCCCACTGACCCTTGTCAGCACGACATCTCCACGGCTTGGAAACCCCTCCAGGGATGGGGACTCCACCATTGCCCTGGGCAGCCCTCAAGAGGAAGAAATTGTTCCTCAGGGCCAACCTCAACCTCCCTTGGCACAATAATTTGAGGCCATTTCCTCTTGTCCTGTCTCTTGTTCCTTGGGAGAAGAGCCCGACCCCCACCTGTCTCCAGCCTCCTTTCACAACTGGAGATGAGTTAGTTTTCAGAGGGACAGTGCAGGAAGATGATCGGACTGGTCACCTGGGTCCTTCCACCTACTATGTTTCTGGAGTCAGCTCACTCCCATCTACACACCCTATGCTGTGAGTGAATGTATTGACTTATTCCTCCCTCCAGTGCTCCAGCATGTTGGATCGTTGGTCTGTGATTTAAGGGAGGACTTTGGCTGATGGTTTGTCCTTCTTAGTTGGGCATGCAGTCAGCAGAAGTGGGGGTCTGCTACAGACCACCTGACCAGGAGGACCAAGTGGACAAGGCCCTTCATAGACAGATAGGAATTGCTGCTCGTTCACAAGCCCTGGTCGTCGTGGAGGACTTTAACCACTCCAATATCAGCTGGAGGGACAACACAGCAGGGCATAAACAATACAGGAGATTCCTGGAATTCATCAATGGTAACTTTCTCCTCCAAGCGATAGAGGAACCAGTGAGGAAAGGTGCCATGCTAGACCTTGTCCTCACCAACAGGGAGGGACTGGTGGGTGATGTCAAGCTCATGGGCAACCTTGGCTGTAGTGACCATGAGGTGGTGGAGTTTAAGATCCTAAGGTCATCAAAGAAGGGGGCTCTCCTCAAGCTTGAGACCCTGGACTTCAGAAGAGCCGTCTTTGCCCTCTTCAGGAACCTCGTTGGTAGAGTACCATGGGACAAAGTCCTGGAGGGATTTGGAGCCCAGGAAAGCTGGTTGACTTCCAAGGATCATCTCCTCCAACTCAAAGGCACTGCATCCCTAAAAAGAATAAATCAGGCAAAAATGCCTATATGATGAAAAAAAAAGGCCTATATGGATGAACAAGGAACTCCTGGCCAAAATCCAACACAAGAGGGAAATCCACAAAGGGTGGAAGCAAGGACAGGTAGCCTGGGATGATTCCAAAGAGATTGCTCACAAAACCAGGTTAGAAAAGGTAAAGCTCAGATGGAATCAGATCTGGCCAGGGACATTAAAAATAGCAAAAAAGGTTTCTACAGCTATACTGGAAAAAAAAGAAAAAGAGAGAATGTGGTGAGTCTCCAGGGGGATGCAGGTGACCTGGTTACTGAGGATAAGGAGAAGGCTCAAGTACTCGGTGACTTTTTTGCTTCTGTCTTCACTGATAACCACTTGAGCCACACCACCCAAGTCGCAGAGGGCGCTGGCTGCATCTGGGAGAGTGAAGAACCACCCAGGGTAGGAGCAGATCAGGTCTGGGAAGACCTAGAGAACCTGAAGGTGCACAGGTCCATGGGACCTGATGAGATACACCCATGGGTCCTGAAGGAGCTGGTGGCTGAAGTTGCTAGGCCACTAGCTATCATATTTCAGAAGTTATGGCAGACTAGCAAAGTTCCCACAGGTTGGAAAAGGCAAAACATAGCCCCCATTTTTAAAAAGGGAAGCAAAGGAAACCCAGAGAACTACAGATCAGTCAGCCTCACTGCTGTGCCAGGTAAAATCATGGAGCAGATCCTCCTGGCATCTGTACTAAGGCATAAGCAGATCCTTCTGGCACCTGTACTAGAGGTGATTGGTGACAGCCAACATGGCTTCACTATGGGCAAATTGTGCCTGACTGATTTGGTGGCTTTCTACAACAGTTACAGCTCTCGTAGTTATAGGAAGCGCAACTGATGTCATCTGCCTAGACTTGTACAAGGCATTTGACACTGTCCTGCATGACATCCTTGTCTGTAAGATGGAGAGACATGGACTTGATGGATGGACCACTCAGTGAATAAGGAACTGGCCAGAAGGTAGTATTCAAAGAGTTGGATCAACAGCTCAAAGTCCAGGTAGAGACCAGTGACAAGTGGAGTTCCTCAGGGGTCTGTTCTGCGTCCAGTGCTGTTTGACATCTTTGTCAGTGACATGGAGGGTGGCACTGAGTGCTCCCTCAGCAAGTTTGCCCATGACACGAAGCTGTGTGGTGTGGTGGACTCACTTGAGGGAAGGGAGACCATCCAGGGGGACCTTGACAGGCTTGAGAAATGGTCAATGCAAACTGTGTGAGGTTCAACAAGTGAAAGTGCAAGGTCCTGCACCTGGGTCACACCAGTCCCAGGCACAGTGACAAACTGGGTACAGAGCTGGTTGTGAGCAGCCCTGAAGAGCAGGACTTGGGGGTGTTCATTGATGAGAAGCTCAACACGAGCCGGCAGTGCGCTCGTGCAGCCCGGAAAGCTGACGGCATCCTGGAGTGCATCAAGAGGGGTGATTCTCCCCCTTTACTCTGCTCTTGTGAGACCCTTCCTTGGATGCTATGTCCTGTTCTGTTGTCCCCACCACTGAAGGGACCTAGATCTGTTGGAACGAGTCCAGAGGAGGCCACAAAGATGATCCAGGAGCTGGAGCATCTCTTCTATGAGGAAGCTGTGATTGTTCAGCCTGCAGAATAGAAGACTGGGAGGACCTTATAACTAACTGCCTTCCAATACCTGAAAAGAAGCTCCAGGACAGATGGAGAGGGACTTTTCACAAAGGTGTGCAGTAACAGGAAAAGGGGAAATGGTTTTAAACTGAAGGAGAGTAGGTTTAGACTAGATCTTAGGAAGAAGTTCTTCAGTATGAGGATGACAAGACTCTGGAATAGATTGCCCAGAGAGGTTGTGGATGCCTCTTCCCTGGAGGTGTTTAAGGCCTGGTTGGATGAGGCCTTGAACAACCTAGTCTACTTGAGAGGCAGAGAGTTTGGATTAGATGATCTCTAGGGTCCCTTCCAACCTAAACAATTCTGTTTAAAAAAACAAACAACCCCCAAAAAACCTGAATGGTTTTATGGTTGTGAGGCAAACCATTCAAAGCAATGGTGTGTTCTTAGCCTAAACTGAACAGTCTGTAAATGAGAGACCTGAAGATCTAAATCCTGAATTATGTGGTTCTACAAAAATGTTGTTAAAGTAGATATGATGAAGCTTTGTTGTTGTAGTAAATGTGATAATTCTGTGAGAAATCTGTAGGTGAATTTAGCATTAGGAATAATGGAGTTTTAGGTCTGCATTTATTGGATCGCTTTGTGACACTATCCCTTTATGGTTCATAGAATCGCAGAACAGTTTGAGCTGGAAAGGACCTTAAAGATCCTCTAGTTCCAACCTCCCACCGAGGGCAGGGACACTCCCATTAGAGCAGGTTGGTCAAAGCCCTGCCCAAGATGGCCTTGAATACTTGCAGGGATAGAACATCCACAGCTTCTCTGGGCAACCTGTTCCAAGCCTCATCACCCTGCCAGTGAAGAAATCCTTCCTTACATCTAATCTAAATCTCCCCTCTTCCAATTGAAAGCCATTGCCCCTTGTCCTGTAATCCTTGTAGTGATGGGGATTTTCTTGTACATGTCCCAGAGAAACTGAGCTGATGGGTGCAGATGTGTGAGTTATTGCCTGTGGGGTTGTTTGTCCCTTTTGGTCTCAGCATTGCATCAGGACTGTAGTGAGATTGTGCCATTTTTATCTCCCAGGAGTCATTGCCTTTTCTGGAGAGGATTATAAATTACTGGGAGTGGATTTATCAGAGCTGTCTGAGCTGGAGAGAGCACTGGAGGAAGCAGGGCTGGACAGTGTAATCCCTACCCTCTTCCTAGCAGAGGTGGTGCTCACCTACATGGAGAACAGCAGGTCGGTTGGGTTATCCTTTGTTGGCTGGGTGGCAGAATGAAAAGAACAACCTGCTTTGTGTGCACATCACCTGGGGCTCGGAGACCTGCTGTCTGATAAGTAAAGGCTCTGAAATTCTGTGGCAGTCACAGACGGCTCCATACATCACAGTTGTGATGGGGTAACTGATGTCCACATGACAACCTAAAAGGGAGGAGGAAAAAAAGAAGAGAAACCTCAAATGAGTTATTTTGAGTGTTTTGTTCTCATCTCCTGAATTCTCTGCACAGATGAGGGAGGAGACGTTTCTAAGTCCCTTCTCCTCTGTGTCACCTGTCAGGATGTGTTAACAGCAGCGTGCTTCATGGTGCTGCAGGAGGATGGATTGATTGCATCTGCCGTGCAGTAGACGAGCCCTCAGTTATTTACTTTCTTCTGCACAATCTGCTGGCAGGTCTGACGCCTTGATTGGGTGGGCAGCAGAGCATTTCTCACAGGCCTGCTTCCTGCTGTATGAGCAGATGTGCCCAGATGACCCCTTTGGCCGTGTGATGCAGCAGCATTTCAGGCAGCTGAACTCCACGCTTTGTTCCTTGGCACAGTACCCTGATGGCAAGGCACAGCAGAGGCGCTTTCTTGCACAGGTAGGTACCTGCAGTGCTGGGGCACACAGGAACCATGTTTTCCCTGGGAAAAACTGTAACCTTAAATCTGTCTGGAAGTCATAGGCCGTGTTGATGACAGGTCAGAGCAAACAGGGACGAGGCTGAGAGGCTGCCTTCTCTAGTAGTGTGAAGGTCCTAGTCATTCTCTAGTCATAGAATCACTATGGCTGGACAGGA
>NW_008616866.1:33339-39258 GCF_000691845.1 Merops nubicus | reverse complement strand
CAGGACGGGCAGAGGGGCCAGGGCAGGCTGGCAGCCGCTCGGCGTGGGAATGTAAAACCCATGGGAGAAATGGGGTGGAAAGACGAGGGCCCACGGTGCCCCGGCCTCACCGAGGGGAGGGGGCTTTGGAGATGGGCTCCCGGGACCATCTGCTCGGCAGGACAAAACCAACAAAATAATCCTTTCGTAACGTGCGGAGGCACGCCTGTGGTCCTCTCCGAGAGGGACCTCTCCTGGGCCCTGTCCTTGTTGCAGCACAGCAGTATTCAACGTGTTCTCTAGCACAGTATAATAATACTTACAAGTGAAAAAGCTCTGAAACTTGTGCCTGGAGTGGAGTCCTGACACATGGTAAAAGAAGGAGCAAAACCTATGCCATATAAATGCAGTGAAAGGAGAAGAGACCCTTGCAGTGGTAAAGTGGAGTGGATTTTGAAGAAAGGAAAACCATCTAGTTGCAGTAAAAAGAGAGACTGCAAATAATTTGGTACGCATGAATGAATACAGGTGAAAATGGGAGCCAGTAAGGAATGGGGCTTTGGTTCATTCATCAGATCAGCCAGTTCAGGCTAAAAGTAAGGATCCTGTGAGATGAAGAGAGCACCCACAGGTTATTCTATGTGATAAAGACATGGGTCTCATCTGGGAAAAATGGTTATTCCCTCAGTGATGAAATGAATTCTGGTGCAGCAGAGGCATCTGCAATCACAGGCATCTACCTGTGCAAATGTGCTTACGGCAGGAGCTGCTTTTCCTCGTTTTGAACTAGGGTTATTACAGCTGTCAGCAAGTTTTATATTTAAAACACTTGAGAATGAACCTCTTAAAGACATCTGCTCTTGATTTCCTGTGCTCAGTTCACTGATGTTCCTCGTGCCTGCTAAAAATGCCTCTTTTTTTTTTTTTTTTTTTTTTTTTTTTTTTTTTTTTTGGTGGACTGAGTTCCACAGAGTCACTTAATATATTGTAATTAAACTGTGTGCAACTCTTCTGGGCAGCTCATGCTAGAGACTAAACATGAGAAGAACCGTAGCCTTTAAGTTACTGGAACCAACACAACACTAAAGACTAATTAAGACATGCCAACTGACATACATGAACCAACAACTACTGAAAGTAATACAGAGTAATTCAAGTGCATCATCAGAGCAGTAGCATGGACCAGGACAAGCTTAAATGGATGGCAAAAAGGACGGTGTTTAAGAAAACAAATAGCAGCAGAATTGTGTGAATTAAGATAATGATATGATTATTTTAAGATCAGAGTAAAATCTAATCTCCTGCTTTACTGCAAACTACCTAAAACCCCTCTTTACCCTCCTTCATGCTGGTGCCTTGAGTTGACTTGGTGACAACATGTAAGTCTAACCCACTATAGAACATCAACCATCTGTCTTGTCCAAGTCACCCTGTAGCAACCACACATTCTGTATTTGAAGCAAATACAGAATTCTGGGTCTGAAAGCAACACTCAAAATGCATCTGTTTGACGCTCAGATATTACCAGAACATTTCTCTATTTCCAGCCAAATCATCAAAAGTAGATGGCTTCCCCACTACCTCTTCATTTACTCTCACTGTCCTGCCTGTGGGGAGCAGCTTGACGTTTGCACGCCTGCTCTGGCAGCACAGGCATCAGGACCAACATCTGAAGCGTCAGACTTATTGCTTATATGCCACACAACTGACCATCATGTTTGCATGAGACTGAACCTCACCCTCCATGGACATGCTACACATGATGTAGAGCTTAGTCTCACTGTGCATCCAATTAATGGTCATCTACCTGCACTGATAGGTACATGGAGAGAGTCTGGTGTGTAGACTAAAAGATGAAAGAAAAATATCTGTCCTCGTGTGTTGCTAATAATCATGAGAAGCAGCAGAACCTGGTAAATATTTGGAAGAAGACAGCAGTAGGCTTCATGAAAAATGAGAAGGATGGTTATATGGAACTACAGCTATTCAGAATTAAAGATGATTTGAGCTATGAAGCAAGAGGCCACTTGCATAAAAAGCTGCGATTGTCATCGTGCCATATATCAGTGGGTGTGTGAAGGAATGCAGGACTGTTGCCCTTCATGTGGGGATTTTAAAATATTGAGAGGTTGGGTAGTTTGGTTCATTTTTCTAACAAAGTAGTGCAGTTGGATATTTTCATGACTGATCTTAATGAATAACTCTGAAGAAGGTATCAGTATGCTTTTAATAAGTGTCAGAAAGAGCTTCACACGAGCAACAACAAAACCATCATCAAATATATATGTAATACATAAGCATACATACTGTATATATATAGTGTTCAAAGGAATGTTTAGCAGTATTTTCTCTCTATCCCAGCAGGAAGACTGGAAAATAATTTGTCTCTTATTAATGCATAATTAGGGAGTTAAAGTCAGTAGCTATTATGTTCTTTGCAGTCTGATAGTACAAAACATTTAAGAGGGCACCTCTCTGTGGTGAGAGCCATAATGCCTGGGGAGTCCAGGCTGTAATTTAAAGTTGTTTGGGCTTGATGAATACAGGTAACATATAGGCTGTGGTGTAGCAAGTCAGCCCCAACAGCTACATCCAAAAGCACTTATCCCCTTGTTGCTTCTGTTTTCCCTATAGGGGTGGAATTATGCCATCCATTTTTTCTATCATTTAAAAGAATGAACATTGTGGGGGCTTTTTAATATACTATCACTGTTTCCTTCTTTCTTACTATGTAGAGTGAGGGAGTGTTCAGTCAATGATATCCACAGTCACAAATCAGCTGATTGGGATAGGAGAAAGGAAAAAGAGACTAACTCATTTTAAAAATTACAATCCTCACACCAGTTGTGACAGAGTTGTGTTTTTCTCCAGTTTTCTCCACTGAGAATGGAAGAAGAGGTTAAAGAACAAGAAGACAGAGAAACATACCAATGTCACAGTGACACTTACTTGAAAAGTCTTCCTTTTCATGCAGTTATGCAGCATTGAACAGAAATTCAGCCTCTGCAGGGTCTGTCCCCACATGCAATCCAAATGGTTCCCCCTTTTTGCGGCAGACCTATCATGGATCCCAGAGGCCATTTCTCTCCAGTGCTTGCTGGGTGAGCAGTTTGTTTCTACATGGATGGAGCTCAGATCCACCCAGAAGACCACCAGGTCTTCAGTATATAACCCATCCATTCACTAGAGTTTCACAACAGGTGAGGCCTCAAGAACAGATAGAAAGGACAAGCTAGATGACCAGAAAGGAACAGCAGAGAGAGCTCAGCAACTCTGATGAGAAGTCTTATGTGACAGGACTTAATCTACATCATCTTAGCTGTGAGTGAACTTTATCCGCTGTTGAGCACTTTACGTCTCAAGAGGGTTAACAGCCGCATACTAAATTCCTACATGAATTCATAAAAAAATGCTTGCCAGTGAAAACATTTTACATATAAACCATTTGACGCCCATGATTGTCAAGGACAGGTAAAGTTTATGACTGCAAATCATGGGTTGGAAGTGTTAATAAAAATGGGGACAGGCTATAATTATAGGCTCTGGAAGGGCACATTACAGCAAGGTGCCTGACCAACAGAACTTGGTGGAGAGAACCCACACAGCTGGCAAGTGCCATTTAGCCATTTTTTGATTGGTTGTTCTGTAAAGCAAAAGTTGTCTCTTTGGACTGTAGGAGTATGGATAAGAAGTTATGAAAATGCATCAAAGTTCTTGCTTTCCATTCTATATATTATCCCTGACACCCATCTTCCTTCTTTTCAGTCTTTTCTGCATCTATCTCTTGCTGGCCACTTATCTAATATAGGAAGCTTATCATTAACAGGCAGGCCAACAGCCAGATCCCTCCCTCTGATCTGAAATCATACATAAGCAATCCAAGGTGCCAAAACACTGACGGGATGAATAAACATTCATTCACAGCATATTGTGTGAAGAAAGGAGCAGGCTGACCAAGGATCCAGGCCATAGGAGATGGAATTAGCCAGGCCACAAGTCCAATTACATAGCAGGGACTCACCTTTCTCCCCACCGTCCTATGAACTCCACTTGCTATACAGAGTCAGAAAGCCTTTCTGACAATCAGCATCCCCACAGAACACACAAACACTGTACAACCCAACCCCGCTACAAGCAGTCAGCTCTTACAGAGGTGGCTTCTTGCCCCACCTCCAAGTTACTGTGGAAGGCGGGGCCACCTGGTGCTGATCTCATCAGTTCCCACCCAAGGCTGGCCAGACCCTGGGTGAAAACCAATCAGGAGGGTCTTTCTTGCCTGGTTGTGGACATCATCTATATGCCAACCCTCATTCAGGGCTGGAAGTTTAAACCCCAAGCACTTCAACCTACTCTAATTTTTCATTAGGAGTTGAAATTGCTTCTTAATCTTTAAAAAATGAGAAAAGTACTCCTAGACAAAATATTCTTTTGGATCAGAAACATTAATATTTTCCTCTGAAGCCCAAGCTTAGGGTAACGTTTCTCATCTCTGTTTTCTCCTCCTTGAGGATACTGATCTTTATAGTGATTCACCCTGACCAGATGAGGGAATCAGAGGCCAATTCATTCAGGTAACTTTTACTGTCTGAGCAAGATCTCTTGTGGCAGGATATACACAACTGAAGAGCAAAACCCAAAAATTTCTTAGCCAAAATACACTACAAATACAAAATTAGAAATAATGAGCTACGGGGCATTTGCTCAGTACCCCACGCAAGATGCCCTCTCACTCTTTGCTTTTCAGAAGAACGGCAGTCAGGTGGGGAGAGGCTGATTTCCATTGCTCTGTGGAGCAGAGACATGCACAGTGTTGCTGAGTTGCTGTGTTCTGATCTCATGATTTTTTTATTTTTTTTTTTAGAATTTTATACCTTTCAAATGAGATTTCTGCTCTAAACCTTATGCTGCTAACTGGTACAAATTCAACATTGTCACTTCTGGTTTTTATTTTTCTTATCTAGCAAGGCTTTAGTTCATGTATTTTTTCACATCTTAAAAATTTTCTTGATAAATTGACTGAAATTCGTTCAGCTGTGCTACATCAAACTTGGCCTTGGATGAGAGACTTAAGAACCCCTAGGTGAAAGGTTACCCTGCCTTCTAACTTACTGTTCCTCCACCAGAGAGGTGTTACCTGTACCTCAGAGGAAGCTCACTAAGTACTCTCCCTGTGTTGGGACTATTCAGGTACCCACAACCATGGCTCAAGCCTGCTTCATTGATACAGTTATAAAGGGACAGCTTCTGAAACTGCTGCTTATCTCCACTGCTCGTCTGCTTCACCATCTCTACATGGTGACTTCTGAATGCACTGTTCTAGCTCTGCCTCTGCTCTAGCTTCTTCCATAGGTTTGTCAATGCCAACTCAGTGTCTCCACTAGCTTACATCAGGCCCCTTGCTCCCAAGCGTGTTCTTCTGCACGTAAGACCAGGCTGGTGTTCAAGAATGTCAGCCTCTTTCAGCTCAGTCAAGGCAGATGAGCAGAATCAGGCTTGCTAATGGTCCTTCCTTTCTCTAGAGAAAGGTTGGGACCCTCATGGCAGCAGGCTATGGACATCTTCCATACAGCCATTGAGGAGGTCAGGCTTTGTAGAGCTGTAGTCTGTATCCTAGCTGCCCACTACAACCAGCCACAAAAACAGGCACTGGGAAGGTGTTCTGCCAATAACCAGACCCAACAAAAATGATACAGCCAGCAAGAAGACAAACCCATACACAGACTGTATTGTAAGCAAAAAGGACATTCCATGAATGATCGCTGGGAGTACAAACAGATCAATCAGCTGGCATATAATTGATGCCACCGCCAACGATCTCACAAAGGATAGGACTCAGCCCACAACAGGTGGTACAAACAGTGAACCAAGCTTGCCCACAGTTGGCATGGGAAACAGCCAGACCAGCCAGTTAAAGACATAAGAGAAAGGTGCCCACATGGC
>NW_008616866.1:27739-33281 GCF_000691845.1 Merops nubicus | reverse complement strand
AGCTCCAGGGAGAGTCAGGAGGTCTGACCTGAACCAGGAAGCTCTGGGGAGTGCACTCCACAGACAGACACTCCTGACTCCCTGCCAGTGGTCCCAGCTTTTATCCCCAAGCAGACACCTGACCTTTGTCAACTCCATGCGGGACCCCTGGGGCTCATTTCCCTTCTGGCTCTCCCTGCAGGGCCGGCCGCACCCTGGGGGGAAGCTATAAGGCAAACTCACCCCCTTTTTATGAAGGGCTGTGGGAATCACCCATATGTCAACCTTAAATTGGGGTTTGGGTTTCAGACCCCAGCATTTCAGAAGGCCAAGAGGACTCCACACTGTGTGGTGCAGTCAACATGCTGGAAGGAAGGATGCATCCTTGCAAGCTTAACCAGTGGGCCCATGCCAACCTCATGAAGTTCAACAAGGCCAAGTGCAAGGTCCTGCACCTGGATCAGGGCAATCCCAAGCACAAATACTGTCTGCGTGGAGAATGGATTGAGAGCAGTCCTGAGGAGAGACTTCGGGCTGCTGGTTGATGAAAAGTTCAGCGTGAGCCAACAGTGTGTGAGTGCAACCCAGAAAGCCAACTGTGTCCTGGGCAGCATCAAAAGAACTGTAGGCAGAGGTCGAGGGAGGTGATTCTTCCCTCTGCTCTGGTGAGACCACACCTGGAGCACTACTCCAGCTCTGGAGTCCCCACACAAGAAGGACATGTACCTGTATGAGTGGGTCCAGAGGAGGGCCACAAATATGTTCAGAGGACTAGAATACCTCTCCTTTGAGGAGCGGCTGAGAGAGTTGGGATTGTTCAGCTTGGGGAAGGCCCTGGGGAGACCTTATTGTGGCCTTCCAGTATCTGAAGGAGGCCTACAGAAAAACTGGGGAGTGGCTTTTTGCAACAGCTTGTAGTAATAGGACAAGGGTTAACAAGTTCAAACTGGAAGAGTGTTGGGTTATCTAGCAGACAAGGCCTGGGAAAGGCTTGATCTGCAGTATGAGAAAAGAACAAGTTAAAACAAAGAGAACATGCAGCTGTCTGTAGGAGGAACTGACTGATAAGAAACAGTCTGCAAGCAGACAAAATAACTGCCAAGCGTGCTGTTGACTGAGATGTGGTAGCACGTGAACAGCACATGATCTCTTTGATGATTGGCTCTGTCAGTACACTCGCAATCTGAACGGGATAAATGTGTGTGTTTGGTGCTTAATAAAGGATTCACTTGCTTCACTTAGACGATTCGCTTGCCTTGCTTAAAGGATTCGCTTGCTCTGCCCTGCTATCCGTGGGTCCGTGCCCCCATACAGGAGAAGCCACAGAAGGGGGTAGATTTAAATTAGATATAAGAAAAAAGTTCTTCACTGTGAGAGTGGTGAGACATTGGAACAAGTTGCCTAGGGAAGCTATGGATGCTCCCTCACTGGAGGTGTTCAACACCAGGTTGGAGGAACTAGATGATCTTGGGTCCCTTCCAACCCAAACAATTCTATGATGCTATGATTAAGCTCTAGTTGGGTGATCTGGCTTCCCTGACACAGAGGAGAAAAACAGTGGTTGGCAGATACACAGGAAGCACTGGTGGGATAAGCAGTGTCTCCAAGAATGCTCTACCCATGGCAGAGCATGGTAACTCTTTAGATGCTCTAGAGCTCCACTGTCAAAGTGCAGATGAATAATCCTGCATGAAACCATTGTAGGAATCACTTTAACAGCATTTGTGACCTCTTGCAGGACTCTCTACCTGCATGTATATGAGCTGATAGCCACCTCTAGTGGGACAAGAGCCCATGTCCCTTTCCTCCAGACCAGGAGTTTAGGCTACAGTTCCTGCATTTCCCACTGCAATCTCTTGTAATAGGTCCAAGTTACAACAGCTGCTGATTGGTTTGATCTCCAGGACAACAGCAGAAGTCAACAGCAATCATCCACCGTTTAAAAGGAGAATGGAGTGCATGATGAGTACAAATGTACTGCGGGGGAAACATAAACATGCTGAATTTACCTGAAATTACACAAGTTTCCTTAAAGGTACAATCTCAAGTTGGTTTTTCTTAGCTAAAACGGGGATGATTTTCAAGAACGCTGGTGGCTGTCAGCTTCCATCGGCGCTGGAGAAATTGATGTGTGTTGGATTGTCTGGAATTGAGCCCAACTGGATGCAAAGGATGGGCTTTTTATTCCTCAGATACACAGCTATGGCAGGGTCCTGGTTACACAAGTACTCCTCTGTTAAGAATTCAGCATTGAGAAAAAGAGAATGGAGCTGCATTGAAAATCACTGTAAAAGAGATTTTACAAGACAAACTTTAGACTTTCTTGTTTCAAACTCTCAAGTTTTGAAAAAACCCACACAAATATCTAGCGCCAAAAGGTAAGAAAAGGGGTTAAATACAGACTTAAGTACTGCTCTGCATGGTGCAGTCCTATGTGAAGCTGCTGGCTTAAATGAGATCTGGAGTTTTGACTTCGTAACATACCCTGTAAAAAACGGGTATTTGGGTTTTCTCCTTTCTTATAAAGGCATGGGAACAAATGCTACTGTTAGGTGCTGCCCTATTTCTTTCTGGAGTCAGACTTTGTTTCCTATTCTCTCCATGAAAATGGGATATTTTCATTCAACATTCCCTTCAATACATGTGATTATCAACTGTTTTATGTAGAAAGCTCCTTTAGAATCCTGAAACCAGCTGAGGTGGGGCTGTCCAAGCAGCAGGCATGCTGGGGCTGGCTCTCCAACTCCAGAGCCCCCTGAGGCACTGCCAGCTAAGTCAGGCCTCCCTGCGAAACCCTCTGTGGCCACCCCAGCACAAGCTGGTGACATCTCTGGAGCAGGCTTTGCCTGGGGCTGGTACCTCCCACCTGTGGGGTTCTGCTAAATGACGTGGCAAAACCCCCCAGTCTTAACCCATGCTGACTGGACCAAAACCCTTGTCTGTCCTCTGTGTGTTGTCCTGATGAGAGGATGATCCACTCCATAACCTTCCCCAGCACCGAGGTCAGACTGACAGGCCTGGAGTTCCCTGGATCCTCCTTCCAGCCCGTCTTGTAGATGGGTGTCACAGTTCCTAACCTCCAGTCCACTGGGACCCCTCTGCTTAGCCAGGACTGCTGAGAAATCATGGAAAGTGGTTTGGAGAGCACTTCTGCCAGCTCCCTCAGTACCCTTGTCAATATGTTTCCCCCTGCATCCAGCAGAGGATGGAGAGTCTCCTTATTCCTCCTCTCGTTGCTAATGGATTTATAGAAACATTTTCTATTGTCTTTTATAGGAGTGGACAATTTAAGTTCTAGCTGGGCTTTGGCCCCTCCAATTTTCTCCCTGCATAACCTCACAACATTCATATAGTCTTCAAGAGTTGCCTGTCACTTCTTCCAAAGGCCATAAACTCTCATTTTTTTCTGAGCTCCAGCATAAGCTCCCTGTTCAGCCGGGCCAATCTCCCCCACCAGCTCATCTTTTTGCACACGGGGACAGCTTGATCCTTTGCTTTTAAGGTTTCCTTCTTGAAGAACGTCCAGCCTTCCTGGACACTTTTACCTTTCAAGATGGCCTCCCAGTGGACTGTCAACCAGGTTCCTAAACAGGTCAAAGTCTGCTCACTGGAAATCTAAGATGGCAGATCTGCTGAGCCCCCTCCTTACTTCTCCAAGAATTAAGAACTCAATCATTTTGTAATCGCTGTGACCAAGACAGGCTCCAACAATCATATCAGCCACAAATTCTTTTCTGTTGGTAAACATCAGGTCCAGTGAGACACCTTTCCTGGTTGGCTCACTCACCAGCTGCATCAGGAAGTTATCTTCTGCATACTCCAGGAACCTCTTAGGCTGTTTCCTTTCTACTGTGCTGTATTTCCTGCAGATATCTGATAAATCTAAGCCCCTCATGAGAACAAGGGCTAGCAATCACAAGACTTTTCCCAGCTGCTTGTAGAATATTTCACCTACCTCTTCATCCTGGTTGGGCCATCTATAACAGACTCCCACCATCATATCAGCCTCGTTGGCCCTCCCTCTCATTGTTGCCCACAAGCACTCCACCCTATCGTCACCATCATTAATCTCCAGACACTCAAGACACTCCCTAACATAGAGGGCTACGCCACCGCCTCTCCTTCCTCCTCTCTGAAGAGCTGATAGCCATCCAGGGCAGCACTCCAGTTTTGTGTCATCCCACCACGTTTCCATGGTGAAAACTATAGCATAGTTTTCTTCCTGCACAATGGCTTCCAGCTCCTCCAGCTTGTTGCCCATGCTGCTGCATTGATGTAGATGCATTTCAGATGGGTTACTGATCCTGCTGCCTTTTGAGGGGGGAGAAGTCCTAACACCTACACAAGCATTCTCAGGGGGTTCTGTGGCTTCCAACACATTAACCTCTGCATCTTTGCTGCCACATGGATCTCCATCTTCTTCCTCCACTGAGACAGCAGACCTTGCTAAAAGACCATCCCTTAAACATGGTGTGCTGCCCCCAGGCTTATCTCTGTCCAGCCTTTGTCTCTTTCCCCCTTCAAATGTATTTTAAAGCTCTTTCAATGAGCCCCACTAACTCTTGCACCAGGATCCTTTTCTCCTTTTGTGACAGGCGTACCCCATCTCTTGCAAGTAGTCCTGGCATCATGTAAACTGACCCATGATCAAAAAAACCCCAACATTCTGTTGGTAACACCAGGCTTGGAGACACATATTGATTTGTTGGCTCTTCGTGTCACTTACCTCTTCTTTCCCTGTATCCAGAGGGATAGATGAGAACACTGCCTGTGCTCCCGATCCCTTAACCAGTCGTCACAGGGCCCTGAAGTCTCCCTTGACTGCCCTTGGACTTCTAGTTGCAATTTCAACGCTACTCACCTGAAAAATCAATAGTGGATGGTCATCTGAGGGCTGAACCAGGGTAGAGTTTTTGCTTTACGTCTTTAACCTGTTCCCCAGGGAAGCAGCAGACTTCCCTGAAAAGTGGGTCTGGTCTGCATGGTGGCCCTTCTGTTCCCTTCAGAAGGGAGTCTCCTATGACAGTGACCCATCTTCTTTGTGGAAGCAGTTTTGATGCCAGGCACTCGCTGACTGACTCTTGGCAGTATCTCCAAGCTGGGTGAACCATCATCCTCATCATTGCTCAGTTCCACTTGCACAACCTCATACCTGTTCTGCCAGGACACCTGGGAGGTTGGGGCCGTTGCTGAGGGTACACGTCAGCTGCGCTGGGCAGGAACGTGCTGCCACTGTCCCCTGTCCCTTGAGCCACTGAGTTCAGCCAGGCAAGGAGAGGAGGGGGAATCCCCCACGTCAGGTGCCTTGTCTCCCTGTTGGGCCTGTCCCAGGCAAGGTCGGGCACGATCCCAGCAGTCTGTCCCTCTCTCACACTCCCTGATGCTCCTCAGCCCACTCACCTCCTCCCAGAGCTCTGCCCATGCGCAGAGGAGTTCTCCTCCCTGGGCACATCTCCCACCGGTGTGCTCGGGGCTTCCCTCCTGTGCTGGCACGGGAGTGGGGCACACCCTGAGCCCCGGGCGGCTGCAGGGTCTCTCTGGAGCTCGGGCTGGGCGGACGACT
>NW_008616866.1:8510-27719 GCF_000691845.1 Merops nubicus | reverse complement strand
CACGGTTGAGGCGTTGTGGTGGGTGGATGCCATGGCTCCCTCCCTGAGCTGGCCGGGCTCCAGCGCCCTTCCTGCGGGCAAAACACTGCTCCAGCCACCGTGCCAGGCCCTGTCTGCCTGCTCTGGTTACTCATGCTCCCTTGGAGGCTTTTTTAGGTGCGGGGAAACAACTGCCATTGCTCTGGGAATGCCCAGGTCTCATCAGCATCTTCCTATGCGAGGTGCCAGCTGCAGGCAGGTCTCTCCGTGGTTCTGGCATTTCCCATCTCCTTGATGCCCCTGAGATACCCTGTGAGCATCTATAAAATGCCAAGGAATACTAATTAAATGAAATATTAGGGAAAATCCTAAGTACAAAATCTAAGTACTGTCTGGAGTACTGTGTCCAGCTCTGGAGTCTGCAGTGGAAGAAAGACATGGACCTGTTGGAGTGCGTCCAGAGGGCCACAAAAATGGTCAGAAAGCTGAAGCACTTTTTCTATGAAGACAGGCTGAGAGTGTTGGGGTTGTTCAGCCCAGCAGAGAGGACGCTCCTGGGACAGCTTATAGTGATCTTCCAGGACCTAAAGGGAGCCCACAATAAAAGATGTAAAAGATGAGGGCAATCTTTTTAGCAGGGCCTGTTGCAACAAGGGGTAATGGTTTTAAACTAAAAGAGGGTAGGTTCAGACTAGATAGAAAGAAGAATTTTTTCACCACAAGAATGGTGAAACACTAGCACAGGTTGCTCAGAGAGGTAGTAGTTGCCCCATCCCTGGAAACATTCAAGGTCAGGTTTGACAGGGTTCTGAGCAATCTGATCTAGCTAAATATGTTCCTGCTCACTGCAGGGGGTTTGGGCCAGATGACCTTTAAAGGTCTCTTCCAACTCAAAGCATTCTGTGATTTTATGACTGTAGCAGAGACACCTGCAAATGTCAGATTTGATGGTACAAGCAGAGTAGCAGCTGACTGTTACAACATCCTACTTGAAAATGTGAGCTGGCAGCCTTAAAGAAAAGTTCAGCTTTGCCTTTCAGAGGGAAAAATTAGTTTGTTACTTGTTGATAGCTGCCATAATGAAATGAAGGCGAGTATGACTCTACCAATGGGATGATCGGGAAAAGAGTGACTGCTTCCTCCACGAGCAGGTACCTAAGGTGAGTTTGTAAAGAGAACTCCCAAACATACAGTAACAGCAAGAAAACAAGTAAAAACAAGGCAAGTTGGAAGCGAATGCATCAAAGGGACAAAAAAGACCATAGAAAAGGGGGACCTCTTCCACTTTATTATCTACAGCAGTTCCCTTTTATTAACATCAGTTTCCTCTCTGTTGCTACAGCCTGGGCCTGGATGTGAAGAATCCTAGAGTGGTTTGGGTTGGAAGGAACCTTTAAAGGTCATTTAGTCCAAGCCCCCTGCCATGGGCAGAGACATCTTTCACCTGAGCAGGTTGATCAAAGCCTCATCCAACCTGACTTTGAACAATTCCAATGGTGAAGCAGCCACAGCTCCTCTAGACATCCCGTTCTAGAGTGTCACTGCCCTCACTGTAAAGAATTTCTTCCTTATGTCTAATCTAAATTTACCCTGTTAGTTTAAAACCATTGCCACTTATCCTCTCACTCCAACCCTAGGAAAAAGCCTTTCTCTGTCTTGTAAGCCCCATTTAAGTATTGAAAGGCTGCAATAAAGTATCCCCAGAGCCTTCTCCCAACTCCCTCAGCCTTTCTGCATAGGAGCAATGTTCCAGACCTCTGACTTTTTGTGGCCTTCCTCAACCTACTCCTACAGGTTCATGTCTTCCATGTGCTGAGAACTCCTGAGCTGGACACAGTATTCTACAGGTGGGGTCTCACCAGAGGGGAGCAGAGGGATAGAATCACCTCCCTCGATTAGCTGGCCTTGCTTCTTTTGATACAGCCCAGGCTGTGATTAGCTTTCCGGGCTGCAAGTGCTAATTGCTGACCTCTGTCAAATTTTCCACCTACCAGTACCCCTAAGTCCCTCTCTGCAGGGCTGCTCTCAATCCCTTCATCCCCCAGGCTGTACTGATATTGGGGATTGCCCTGACCCCGCTGCAGGAGCTTGTCCTCGTGTACAGAGTGCCTACTACTGCTGAGCAAGCTCTCCCGAGGGTCTTGGCTGTTCCTCAGTCTTGACAGGCCTTGTGTTGCGAAAATGGGGAAAATAAAATCCAGTCTTGTGAGGCTGGCACCGAATATGTGACAGACGCAAATCGGGAGACAAATAGTAATCATTTATTTACAGCAACATTTACGATCTTTTGGATGCCAGTGATAAATTAAAAGCCACAGGTATAATTAAAGGTTTATCCCTAGTAACAACAATGTACTATATGCGCTCACACACTAACGACAATAACAACTTACCTGCTGCAGGCCTGGCCACCTGGCAAATAGACAAGCCAGTCAAACAGAAATACAGCGGAACAAGGCACAGTAAAGTCACAACAGGAACCAAGGATACACTCAGGGAAGCGTAGCAATGCACCTGAGGAGAAAAATGTGAAATACAGCCAGGGAGGAAAAAGTCTCTCTCTCAGCGCTGGCTGAGGTGAATAATCTTACCCATACAGTGTCCCGAGTCAGGGGGATGGAGGAGTGAATTCATCAGTCCGTCCTGTCATCGGTATGGTTCTGAGTCAATCATGTCCCGATTTTGGGGCCAACATTGGGGTGATATTTATACTCAGTTTTTTACATTACATCACTGGGGTATATGTCCAGGTGGGGATGACTACAGACAATCTTATCACTTATATTAATGCCACAAAGTCCATTAATTCACAGCTGCACAGGTGGAAGTAGTGGCTCCTTTTGTTTAGGGATAAGACAAAGAGAGACTGGGATCGTGAGGCCTCCATCCCATTTCTCACTCCTCCAGGCACCCAGGTAACACCAGATATTGAGCTACTGATGGTTGCAACAGTCGCCCAGTGCTTGCCACCTCACCCAATGCTGAGTTTCATGCTTCCAGGCATGCAGCTGCATGGCATACGTGACTTGAAATTCGTGATCAGCTTTGTTCTCTCTGCACCTTGATAGGCTGATCTACTCACAGCCTGGACACAGACCGTGTTCTGACATTTGAGGAATCCCGGTCCATAGTTACTTAATGGGCAGTAGCAATGAGAAACAGTGCTGGGCCTTTACTGAGAGGGTAGCAAAGACAGAACATGGTCGTTAGAGTCAAGCGAAGTCTGTCCGTTATGCTCCCCCACATGGGACACCAGCAGGCATTCTTTTTATTTAGCGACAGAGCCAAAGAGAAGGTCCCAGAGAAGCCCTGATTTCACATTCAAAACCATGCAAGGGACTGTAATGACAAGCAGGCCACACAAGGAGTGTCTGAATTAGTGGGCGGTTCTGCTGTGAAGGAAGTCATTAGCTAGGGTCAAAATGGTTCTAGCCACATTCATTCTGCTGTGCTATAAAGAGTTAGCTACATGAATAAGAGTATTTCTTGGCTCCTCTACATCCTATTCCCAAATACAAGTGATGGACTAAATATTTAAAGATAGTTTAATACTTTTTACAGAACTGATCTCACCCACAAATTTCAGCTTCTCTGGCTTGTGTTTCAGTATGTTTTTCCTCACAGATTAGACTGAACATTTTTTCTCAAGTTTGTCTTGTCCAATGACAACTTCTTGGCTGAAGTTTCTTCTCCTCTGGCAGCAGCAGAACTCTACTTAATGCTGGAATACAATGTGATGGCAGATTAAAATTGATGGCAGATTCAGCCCACCCTACATATGTGCCTCACCCTGCTGTGGGATAAATAAATGGCAAGTGAAGCAGCTTTTGGACCATCACAGCTTTTGGGCTACTGTGAAAGGGTAAGTTGTGTTTAGGGTTAGTTCAGTTTGGGATTTTTAGATTTAAAACACTGTGACATGAGCTCTGCCTTAAAGGTTGGGCAGAGAGCCAGAGACAGAACAATTTCAGCCAACCAGATTTAATCTGTCACTGTGTATGTGTCAGAGACCTAAAGGTGAATTTGCAGCTGCAAGAAAATCCCAGTTTAATCTGATTTATTGGCATCTATGAAAACTTTCTACCAGTCCTTTTTTTTTTTTTAGAAATCAATGGATGTTTCATTTTATTAGCTTTCCACAGTTTGAAGTGTGCCATCTATAAACCATACATGTATACACACAAAAGTATGTTTGCCTTAAAAAAAATTATCTCCGTACCTCACAAGCATCAAGTATTCATAAATGTCAAGAATTCAGAAATTTGTTTTCCTAAAATTTTTACATTTCCAGTTAGCTCTGTAGTAGTGCCCATTATATAAAGTCCTGCCTTTATTGTTGCACTATCAAATGCATTTGAGATTTCTAGTCCATTGTCAGACTTTCTGCTGATTCTCATATATTTATTTTCCAAACTTTTTCAGTTTTTGCTTGCCTGCTGTGTCCAGATTTGCCTGCTCTTCAGATCACTTTAAGCAAGTCTTTCAGTCTCATGTTATTGTGCATAATCACACACGTTGTTCTTCAGTATCTGAGCAAAACCAGAAATGTAATTTGATGTTTTAGTTCACTATGTGACCATCATAGAGCAAAATGTTAACTAAAAGTCAACTCAAAGCATTTCAAGGCCGACTGAAGAGTTTTGCATTTGAAATGTCATTGACTAGTGTTGCCCTTTTCACTTAAGTGCATCATCAAATTGCAAGGCCTTGTGAGGATTTTCTTTCACTTGAATAAAATTTGCTGACACAGATTAGATATGACCTTAGTATAACCATGTTTATTTGTAAAAATATGTGCATAAATCCTGTTTCTGTGTAGGCAGAAGCACCAAACATTGGTAGGAAGTTTCATCACCCATAAAATGGTATATAACCCAGAAAGGCCATGTTTCAGCTTCTTCAAGATTAGACTTAAGTGTTTCTTCTGCCTTTCTGTTAATGTTCATAGCTTACAGGCCATACCACACCCTCATATTTTCAACTGCTAAAACCTTTCTGAATTTATCTTTCTTAGCTCTGGCAATTCACATTCCTGTTCAATGGAAAACAGATTTGGACTGAGGGGCTCTTCAGGCTGATCTTCTCAGGGAGGCAGTCTGGAACTTCTGAAGCTTTAAATTCTAAACAGCATGGAGAAGACACTATTTGAGATTAATTTAGTAATTTTATAATCAGAAATTTTTCAGTCTTCCCTTTGTATCCACAGTAGTCTTCTGATAGAACTTGTGTTGGAGGGGTCACATTACAAAAATAATCATTGTACATTTTGGTAAACATTTCAGAAAGGACAAAAAATTCCATGACATGGTTCTTACATAAAACCAAAAGCTACTACTGGAAAGACAACCTTTTAATCAGACTTACACATGCTTTTTAATCCTTCATTGCAAAATTAAAGTATGAGACAATAGAATAGCTGGCAGATCCCCAAAATTTCATCACCAATACATCAGACTTGAATAATAAAACATACACAGTCAGTAAAGCTGTGCTGACATGGGTAGTTCAAATCATAAACCAAACAATGGGCAGAAAAAGTAAGAAGTGTATGTAAGGAAAAATGAGGCATTCACAAAGCCTCACATAAGTTAGTAAGTCTCCCAATCTTTTAATTTTGCAGCTCTCAAAAACCTGTAGATGATGTAGGAGGAAAAAAAAAAAAAAAAGAAAACCAACAAACACCCAAACCCCTAACTGTTCCATAAGAATCTTGTTTTCTTTTCCCCCCAGCTGTCAAATTAGCTCAGACTCAGCTGAAAAAATGGCAACAACCTCAGTGTGGAAACAGTAGAAACCAAAATCCAATTTTTAACATTCCTGGAAAGTACTGGGTACCTTTTTTGCACCATACCAACTGGAGTCAGCCTTTTTGTGCTGTAGAGAGGCAACCTGAAAATTGTCTGAAGACAGCAGAGCCCAGCTGAACAAGGTCAGCTCCCTCAAGAACTTCCCATGCCTTTGATTCTCACCCTCAATGCGAGTCAGATAAAGAGCAGTGGGTAGAGCTTTAGCAAGGTTGAATGCATCCTGGATAAAATCTCGAGGTGCTGACCCCTTCCCAGGAGTGGGAATAAACTCATACTCTCTGGTTTTAACACATGATGGAGAGCAGTGTAGGGATGGGCCAGGAAGCCCTGTGCTTCGTTACAGGGTGATGTGTGTGCAGGTAGGGCTGCTGCTCATCACGTGCTGGGTCTCGGGGAGAGACTGGTGCAGCTTGGTCACTCTCCCTACACATCTGTGCTGTGAAGCTCTCTTCTCATCCCTGGAGACCTGGTGTCTCCTGTGAGCCCCTTCTGCAGTGGTCCTTTAGTAAGCATTCCAGAATTTTGAGGGATGCTGACTAGTCAATTAAATTGTTAGGTAAGGCCTAGCTGCTACTTACTACATTCATGGCTGCCCTGAATCACTAGTGTCACTTTTCTAGGAAGTCCAAGGTTTATTTTAGCAAAAATTAGAAGATCTTGTCTTATGATCAGAATTAAACCACTCATTTTAGATAAAAGTCAGAAAAAAGGATGAAACATTAACATTGCCTGGCCAAACAGGACAGCTTGATGACTTTAAAAACATTTTTCGCTGGATGAAACTGCAAAGTAACCAGCCTTAAGTATGCCTTTTATTTTTAATTACATCTACCTCCTTTGTTCAGGCATTTCCTGTCTCATGTGTTGTTAACAGTGCAGTGTCCCCTGCAGGCCCTGAGGAGTGTAACCAAGCTGGGCCCAGCTTTGATGGCAAAATTGGACCAATCTACCTCCAGAGGTCTTTCCAAACTAAATTATTGTATGACACTATGATTCTTATCTGCTGAAAAAACATTCACTTGCATTCGTATCACTTTTACTTCAGCATTTTTTATCTCACCAGGGAGATATCCTCGTATTCCACCTTAACCTTGCACTCACTGACACAATTTTAGTCAACAAGGTGAACTTAAAAAAATTACGTCAGTGCTTTCTTTGATAATCAGCAAATAAGACCACTATGACTTTCCCAGATAATTGGATCTCTTATTAATATTCATAAGTGTTCAAAAATTAATGTCAAGCAGTCTTCTCAGAGTGAAACTTTCCTGCTTGTATTTCTGCAGAGCTTTTAAAGCACCATAAGATAAGCTCTCCAGTTGAACAACAGAAGCAACACCACAGTTCTCACTAAATTTAACAGACCTTGGATTATATTGTGAACAAACACTGTGTAAGCAGAAAATGCAATACAGAACAAGTCATAGGTCACTTCACAGCTAAATACTGATTTTGAGCTATTGCTGGAAGAACCGATGCATTTTTGTATCTGCCAAATTTACTACATAAATTTAATGTAACTTGCATTTTTAAGTATCCCCTGCTGAAGGTCTTGCTGCATAGTTCTAAGAAGCTAAAAGGAGTAACTGTTCTCTATAGCTTAGTAATAAGGCTTTAATGAAAAAAAGAGCTTGTAGTGAGAGAAAAGGGAGACTTTTTTTCAGTCATTCATGAAAGATTAATTTTTTAATTACAAGACTATCATTGGGAACTTTGCTGTACCTTCTGTTTTCTGATCATTTTCACTTGGGGTTCTGATTCTGCAGATACTGAGGGGTAATTCTCCTCTTGGGAAGAATTCCTTTGAGATAGAATGAAGGTCATCAGCCCTTCCATATCCAGGAATTAGTCATTTACCTAAATGCTCAGGGTAATTATCTGGCTGCCTGAGTAAGGCACCCACGATCTGAGACACTGAAGTCCAGGTGCCATTATTCAGGAGAAGGTTTAAATTCTGAGTTCCCTCCTCTCTACTGTCATTCTATCCCTCTGCTGCAGAATATTCTGCTGCCTTGTGGAAGTTCTGCTTTGTATGGCATACCTGAATATTCAGCAGGAGAAGGAAAGCACGATACCACAACAATGTCTTTAGAAGATTCAAGAAGTGGAAGTTGTGCCCAACTTGTATTAGTATTTAAGCACTTCATGGAAACCAGAGTTCTCCCCTGAATAGCTGGGTGATTGTAGCACTTAGTGAGCCACTTCCAATGCCATGGGATAAAAACCAGGGAATTAAGTCTAGGTGAATGCCTCATTTCTAAGCTATTATGGAAAATAGCCATGGTTATATGATCTTTAATGTCTTTTCCAACCTAAACAATTCTATGATTCAGAAATTCATGTCAGCATATAGATCATACCAATCCTGCAAGTACAATAGGAGGGGCAAAAAATAGAAAACTCACTGAGATTCAGAGCATCAGACTAAATTCAAAGTATCTGGGAGCTGAAACAACAAAGATATTGGTATCAAGGCACAATATCTATGTTTAAGTAACTCACTGTTTTTATCTTTTTTAAAAAAATTATTTATTACAACTAATAGCACCTATATTTTGGTCAAACACACCCAAAATTACACATAATCACTTGAATCCTAGTCATGTAACTTCAACATTCTGTAATATCATACAAATTTGGCTTATTAGGACTCAGTTCTGTAAAAGCAATAACTTCTCAGCTCTTTCTCAAAAGAGAAATTAAGAACCTCAGTGAAGAATTCATAATTTAAGAAGTACATGAAAATAATACTTCCATGGCTCTGAAGTGTTGAAATTTAAAAAAAAAAAAAAAAAAACCACCACAAACAAGACCTAACTCTAAAATAATCCAAATGAATCTTACTGAGTCTAGCTGTCAAACAACTTAGTTTTTTTCTCTTAAGCCAAGACTTTCAACACATGAAACATTTTGGTCTAGTTGGCACTACCTTGCACAACTAGTGTCAAATGTGAGACCTAGAAGTACAATGTTGTTAGTCAGATAAATCTGCTTCTGAAGTGACATTTCAGCATTGCAGCTGCATAGTCATACTACTCTGTTACTAAAACACTTTTCCTTGTAATTCTATGGAAAAAAGAAGTACAAACATTAATTTTCCAAGAAACCTGAAGATATTTCATAAACAATTAAAGACAGTTGTTGGCTAGAGGGGAAGATTTGACATGGCAAGCAAACATACAAAGAGCAGAAAGAGTAAAACAAAGAAAAACATCTCTTTAGCCAATTAGGAAAGCACTGATAGTTTGCTTATCCCTACTTTTTTTTTTTATTATTATTCACCAAAGTGAATTCCTGGGAACATTTGAGTGTAGCAAAGAGATGCCTGATGAATACCTTTGGGAATAATCTGCCAAATGGTATCAGCAGTAAGAGAGAGCTAAATTTAAATATCAAAGACATTAAAATTGACACACACACACTGGCTGCTGGCCAGAGAGCTAGGGAAGGCTGTGTTGTTGGGTTTGTTTAATGAGTTCCTTTTCCAGATCTCAGTGAGCTTGGTAGCAAGCTGTCTGTCAGGATGTAGCACTACAGAGGCAGTGAGATGCAAAACCAATGTGCAGATCAGTAGTAGATAAGTATTTTAAAGGCAGCTGGCATAGAGGTAATTACATCCACATCAGCAGAAGAGGTCACCCAAGGAGAGAGAAATGAGTGTGGAGGGGAAGGAGCACCAGGAAGTTTTGAGGGGGCTCCATTTTGAGGGGCTCCATTTTGAGATGGAAGGAAAAGCTGGTAGAGATGTACTTGAAAGGAAGTCTAGACTGAGAGAAAGAGTATAGAAAAGTCATGATGGCCAATGCAACAAGGTTTCAAAGGACAAGCATTAATAGCGATGTCAAGGGCAACGGATACATCAAAGAGGATGAGGATGACATGCAGACTTGAACCTTGGTTAGGAAGTAGACTCAGTGATATTACTAGGAGGACGTCTGTGAAGTAGAGCTGGCAGGAAGAGACTGAACCTCATCACAGATGACTTTTTTTATTTCCTTATTGCCACTACAGTCAGCAGGTTCATCCACTTCTTTTTTTGTAACAGTCTTAGATGGCAAGAGCTCTAGAACAAGGTGTTTCAGTTTTATTTGTTTGAACAGAACCCAGTGCCAGAGATGAAGGGAAGCATAATGGGTCATGAAGATGTGTTTTTTCCTAGGAAAAATTTAATCAGTGGTGCAGCTGAAGTGTTAACTCACCGAGCAGAGGAATAGGGAAGAATTGCCACCATCAGCAACACAGGAAGGGAAAAACAAAATTAGTGGATTATCATATTAAATCGAGGTTAGTAGGCCCAATTAACATTTGTTACCTTTGTGGGGTTTGTTTATGAAACCTGTAATATTACTACAGAAAGTTGCATGTTAATTTAAAAGAAATCAAGAAGCACAGATAATATCTTTTATTGCTAAAATCAAAGCAGTCACTTACTGGCTTATCTTGATAAGGCCTTGCTGAAGCAGGATGGCATCTTATCCACACAGCACGCTGAAGAAACTTCTCAGGAACCACTCCCTTAAGCATGACTTTCTATGCCTTATTTTATTTTGTTTGCATATAGTTTTCTAAGCACTTCTTAACTGATTAACATCTTTTAAAGTACATTAAGATATAGCTAATACTGGCTATGCAAATTCATTGAATCAAAGTAAGAGCCACAGCTCATCTACAATACATTGAACTTCTGTCAGGTTTCATAGGCCTCCCTACTTGCACTCCTGCAAAGCTAAATTCAGCAGTAGGGAAGGACACAAGGTGAAATGATTTTTAAGGACACTTGACGTACTTCCTAACAGGGTGCAGAATATCTTATTTCTCAGCCTCTTCTCCCTTGGGGCCACAATCTCAAGAAATATCAACAATTATCAGCATAAACAATAATGGTCAGACAAGTGTCTGATCCAACAATGCTGCTGAGAAACCTTGAACCTTCACCTGGCTTCTCAGTTCTCCTTACTACAAAATGGACATAATTATACTAATATGCTTTTCAGAACTGCAGTGTTTTCATTAGCTGCAAAGTTTTTCATTATTATGAGCTAAATGTCTGGAAGTAACTCTTGGCTTGTAAAAAAGAGGGACAGAATGTAGATAAAAAGAGAGAGGACACAAAGGCAAGAAGATCTCAGATGAGATTCTCAGAACCAGAACTTGCTCTCTGTCCTGGTTAGAGGGAAGAATTGTGCTCCTCCCCACCCCCCACCCCCCCCCTTATGCCTTCATTTCCCCAAGTAGAGAGGTTAATAAAGGAAGGCAGGGGTAATGAAAGCTTTGCACTGATTGAAAAGTTAACAAAATGAAATATTTTATTTAACAGGGAACAGAAAGGAAGAAGGGTAGGTGTAAAGGGACAAAGCAAGGAAGGTTAAACTTCCAAAAATACAGAACCCAAATGCTGTGCTGAGGCTCCCCAGTGCTGGATCTGGCTGGATTGAGGTGGATTGAAGCTGGATGCACAATCCTTGGATGTGGATGGAGGCAGGGAATGAGTCTGTAGATCAGGCCCAGGTCCCAAGATGGCCACGGCCACATGCAGCACAGGGAAACCACAAACAGCAGCAGAGCAGCACCTCCTGCCTCCAGGGAGGAGGTTGGGCCTCCCCCCCCCCTTATAGACCCCAGCAGGAACTCACGAAGACAGGAAGAGGGGAGTGGGAATAGAACAGGTCTCCAACCATTTCATTCAGGCTCACTCCTGGTTTTAGATTTCAAATCTCCACCCCCAGGAGTGGCAGGAGTTTCAAACCATTACACTCTCAAATAAGTAATTTTTTTATAAAAAAAAAACAAACAAACAAAAAAAAAAACCACAAACAAACAAACACACACACCCCCCCACACTTTGGTAGCATGAAAGACTGACACCCAATTTCCTCGTTGTGCCATATAGAAGCTAGTGCAGAATCCTTCAGGATACAGAAACAAGCCAGCAGGTGGCTGTAGACACCAGCAGCTGCCCCACAGCGGGGCAGGCGCTCAGGATGCTCTGCCGGGGGAAACCCGGAGTAGGCTCGCTGAGGTGGTTAAATCCAGGTACCCTTACCAGTAGCCCCGTGCCAGAGTCCAGTCCATAGTTATCCATGCCCCAAACGGGCTCAGCCAAAATCAGGTTCCCCTGTTCCCGCTCTGCAGTGTTTTGAACTGCAAACCAGTCACACCAGGGAATTTCTGTTTCAGAAGTACCTAGTACTGAGTAAGTGGTTGCTTTGCACCAAGTAAAAGGCCATGGCAAATCATACATACATTTATGAAGGCCTTTCCCAACTCAAGGAGCCAGTACACAAATTCTTAACTAACCTGAAATCATTCACTTACACCACCCTTTAATACTCTGATTTTGTCAGGTGCTAGATCAGAAACTTGGGTCCTGCAGTCTACCAACCACACTTGCCTTGTTATGGTAAGAGAGTTTTGAAGGAGAAGAGAAGCAGCTTACAAAGCATTCTCTCCCATCTCCCTGAGAGTGTATCCAAAGGCAGGGATCTTGCAGATTTTCCTTAGAAAGTGTTTGGGCAAGGTTTTGCACTGTTGGAGTCCCATGCACTGGGAACACACAACAAAGGAGTGCTTCTGGGGGTTGGTCTGTCTGTCAGCATGCTCCCACGTCAAAGCATGGGACATCATGAGGACCAGCAGAGGCATGAGAGAAGGGAACAGGCTAGAGCCTTTAGCCTTTCATAGCTGCACAAACCTGCACTAAAACAAGAGAATTACACAAGCATTGCATAAGGGAGGCTTCACTGGAAGTGTTGCCTCTGGCTTACATTCCTTTTAAGCTGTTATAAAATTTTAAATATAATTAATAAATAACCAGGCCTCTCAAGCAGAGATGAGTCCAAAGCTCTGCCCCCTGCATGAACCGAGTTTGTTATTTCAGCTCTTGATATAAAAGTACAGCATATCACCAGGAGCTATAATGAGACTCTCAGCTGTAGCTTGCCAGCTGAGGTCAGCCAGACTGGCCAGGCTGCATTACTGCTGCAAAGGCAACATAAACCCAGGCAGCTTAAATAGGTGGGGCAGCTAAATCAGAGACCTAATTCCAAGGCAGGATGAAGGCACCTCCTGCCAGCTGCTGTTTGGGTACAGAATGAAGATGACTGTGCCTTCCCCTCTGTGCTGTCCCATCTGACATCAGGGTGCTTTCCTCCTCCTCCTCCTCCCCTGCCTTCTGGCAATATGAGCAGTGACCAAGAGCTTTGTGCTCACATGGCTGGGAGATCAGAGTGGCACTCACAGCCTTCACCTCAGTGTCCTGCAAGAACAGAAAGGAGAGCTAGGGTGGCAGGAGAGGCCAAGGAGTCACTGCAGGGAAGGAAGAAGCCTTCATCTCTTACCTGTTTGATGGGGAGGTGTCTTTACCTCTCCCACCACATCTTCCAGGCAGTTCTCTAAAGGCAAACATTTTGACAATAGTTTTCCCCCTCTTCCTTTTGTTTAATCAGCCTTTACAAAGGTATTGGTTGGCTCTAGAATGAGAACAAACATTTTCAAATTCTTTAAGTATAGGAAAAAAAAAAATTTAAAGCCATGTTACAGTTTGATTTTTTTTCATCCACTCTCGTTAATTTCTAAACTATTAGACATCTGTTCTCTGACATACTGGTTGCAATTTGTTTATTGGTATGACCTGGATTATGGTGTCCCTTTGGCCAGTGCTGTGAAATATTAATCCCAAGCTTAGAAACTACTTTTCTAATGTAACAGGCTGTTTAATGAAGGAGCTGAAGTATGACTAGACAAATACCTGAGAGTATATATACACTATGGTTTCTTTTACCTAATTTGCAATAATTACTTTTCATAGATTTCAGTCAGGATTTTTTTTTTTTTTCCCCTAAGAATCAGACCAGTTTTATCTGAGGGTATAAATAATGGATTTAAGAGTGCAGTTTCTGACAGCTTTGAAAACATTAGCTATGGTTGCTGGTCTGTAGCTGAGACAACACTTGACTCAACAATTCCCAGAGCTGGGAAAATCTCTGTGGGTGTTGAATACCACACACAAGGTTAGAGAATGAATATAGTAATCGCAAACTTTATATTGTAGTATTTTTTCTAGTAAATACAGACTGACAAGCTCAAAGTATGAGAAGAAATAAGCACTGAGTGCCAAACATTCAGCAGTAAGATGGATACAGGTGGAGATTAAGAACAGGAGCATCACTAGAGCTTTATAAGATTTTTGGCCATTGTGAAGTAACAATATCAAGCCTTGTTTAGACTTGCAAATTAATGACGCATGACAAATTGCAGCTCAAAAGTGATCCAATGAGTGCATTAAAATTAAGTGTAAAACATTTTCCTGGATTATCACGAAAGATAAAGCCTACAGAGTACATTTGATGGCCAATTTGTGGCCTCTGGTTGATGATCCATGATTTCAAGACTAACTCTTGTAACAGTATACTCTTATAATAAATAAATTTAATATTTTACCACATGCAAAATGGTGAAAGGCAGCTTATAGTCTATGAAAAACGTGCTTGCACTTCAGCTTTGAATTTGGAAATATGAGTATACTAGAAGAATCCATTAAATCCCAGAGTAGGAGTCAGTTACAGTAAAAGTTAGAAAGCTTAGAGAAAGAAGAGTCAGGAACAGCAAGGAAAGTTTATGTCAAGGATGACTGTGTTGTTACTCAGCTAATGCACTTACATATCTTGAGACAATAGAATTGCTGGCTGTTGCAGGTTTTTCCCTGTCTTCAATACAGACAGGATTTAAGTGTCACTGTTGACTCATATTCTGGTGCATCTAAGAAGAACTGAGTCTGACACTGGAATAGGAATGAAGAAAGGACATTGCCTTAGGAGCTTCTCATACTTTTCAGAACAATGCTATTAAAATCTGTCTGTATCTGTAGCATCCAGCATAAAGCACTTTTCAAAAAACTTTTGCTGCATAGCTATAGCCTATGGATGGTATGAAATTGCTTTCTCTGGTCTTTTCTCTGTTTCACGTGGAGCTCTGTGAAGCTTGGGTGACCACAGACAACATTTCAAGAAACATGCTATACAGGTTTTGTAGAACTGCTGATAACCCCCCTTGTGTCCAGGAAAGATTGGGGGAAAAAAAAAAAAAAAAATCAGAGAAATAGTGTTCTGCTCTTTCTAAAAAGAAACAAAGGAATTACTAATTTTGCAACGAAGCTTTAAAAAATAAACAAAACAAATAACAGCAAAAAACACCAACCACAAACAAACAAAACCACAAAACCCACAAACCACCAAACAGGGAGAGACCCCTTTAATGCCATATACAGCTAATCCTTATCAACCATATTCTTTGTGGGAATACCCTGGTGTTCTTCTGAGGAGACAGGAAAAGGTTGCCTCTTTTTTCTTCATGTCTGCTAGCAACTCCTTATTGCCTTTTCCTGAGAGCATCTAAACTATGAGTTGTATAAGCTCTAGGAGGGTTCTGCTAGCCATGTTTCCAAACAAAAGTTGGCAGTTGTAATGGGAGGAAAAGGAAGTTATTGGTGTTCATTAAGTACAGAGCAAAGCAACTAGATCAGCACCTTCCAAAAGTGTACACAGGGGGATGACCTTTCTGTAGAGCTTGTCTGGTGTTTTTGAGGAGGCCCAGGTGCAGAATTTCAAGTTGCTGGGAAGATTTAGGAGTGAAAATTTCAATGTCTACAGACTTAATATGTCTGCAATGCTAAGTGAAATTTCTGAGATGTGCATATTTTTAAGTTAATACCTAAACACCATCCAAGTCTAGCTTCAGGCATTTTATGGCCTTTCACAGATCCAACCCAATGGGCTCAAACAGAGAGATTTAGAGGGAAGATCATAAATGAGGTAAACTTTAACAGTTGTCATACACAAATACTGTATATTTCAAAAATATTCAAGAAAGTCAGTCTTTCCAGTTCTAGATCAGTTGCCCTCACACTCACAACGGATTTTATTATGGTCTGCCTGCAAAAGCCAGGAGACTGAACACATTTCTATGGGCTTTTTAATGTTTTCATCCACTAGACTATCAGCTTCTGATTAAATGATCCATTATAAAGAAAGAAGGAAGAGGCAGTAAACCATTACATTCAATTTCACAGTGAGCCAGAAAATAAATTAAATACACTGTTGCCACATTCATCCAGCATTTCTTAAAAATTAGTTATATAGAAGATGATACACACTTCTCAGAAATACCAGAATGTAATTCTGATAATTCTTTCTGAAGGTGGCTATATGCTGAAGAGTGACAGTAAAAACATTTACACTATACATTGTCTTTCACACAGTTTGAGCATCATAAAACATAGTTCTCTCATGTGTTCCTGGAAGTCTGAATGGGTGACGTGGAGGATGTTTAGCTCTAGTGTACAAAGTTCTATTATAGTATAACAGTCATTTAGAAGGGTGGTCCACAAGGATTATTTTTCTCTCAGTCTTTTTGAGACTGCACTTGTCTCTATAAAGTTCTATCTTAAAAAAATCCGACATTAACCAACAGTAGTCTGTACCCATGTAATAAAAAGAAAACCAATCAGGGAATTGAAAGGCAAGGATTTTCTTGAGTACATCCTTCACTTCTGTCTGCCAGCTTCCCAATCATTTTCCCATAGGGAAATAATTTCCATTTAAGTGTGTTTTATGATCTGAGCACACCAGTGAAAAACACTTCATAAGAGTGAGATCTTATCAGTTGATGACTTGTGATATCATTCATATTTTAACTTTGGTGTCTGTCCAAGCAGGTGTTTCATTGTCCTTATGAACAACCTTTATTATTAGAATTCATTCACTATTCACATACCAATAATAACACAAAAGCCACTTCTTCTTAATAACTAGATACTGCTCGCTACAAAGTAAGTATTCTATAAAATCTGCTACAAAGTCAAGGAAGTATTTTTAACCTTTAGAATCACAACAAACATCAAAACTGAGTTGTACTACAGATATTCTTGCAACTCAGACATTGAAATGTATTGAACGACAAAGACTTTTTTTCCCCCCACTTACAAAGAAGAAATAATATAATAAAAAAGGAAGAAAAGATATTTGTTCACCTTGTTATACCTAGTATCAAAAAAACAGATGATGTTACCTCAGGCATTTTCACTCACACCTCAGCTGTTGATCAGAACCAAACACAGAAGACTTGCTTTGATGCACCAAGAAGCTAAACTAATGTTGCAGTCATTTATGAGAGCACCTGATCTCACTGGTTAATTAGAGACAATTGAAATTGATTCACTCTGAAGACCAGCAACAGCTGGTATATTCAAACCTGCATGAAGAAACCCTGGTGTACATAATTGCCACAACTGAGAACTGGCAAACCCCTGAGAAAAATGAGTCTGTAAGGTGTCAGTGCTTTCTGAGCTGGTGCAGTAATGCGGTGTTCTAGTGGAGCCTCTAAGTGCTACTAGGAACAAGGCAAAACCAGGAATAGCAGTTTATGCAGGAAGGTACAGCTGCTCTGATGAGACTTTGCTACCTAGAAGACTGTTTTGCTCTACAGCTATGCAGCAAAGCTGTCTCACACCTTTTAGGTTAGGGTAAATAGTCAGCCTCTCTTTGGGATGAGAATGTCTATAAGAAAAACAAAGAAAAAGCTTTTTTATTCCCTCCTCTCTTCCCTCCTTCAGTGCCTGTGCTGCACTACTCTGCCATCTTGCCTGTTGCTGGTTATTCAGGTAATGCAGATATTTACAGTTTGTCATTACAGTATGAGATCAGATATTGTAAAGGCTTAACTTTACTTTTATTATCAAACACTGATTTATAGCAGCCTTATTGTTTTCCACTGTTGATTAGCTTCTGGTGAGATCTGGTAGCAGTGTTGGTTTGCATAACCTACCTGAACCTTCTTGCCTTGGTTTTGATTTTTCCCTGTGTTGCTGAGAGCGGAGTTAGGCCTTTTATTTTATTACATGTCTAATACACTGTAACTTCTTATGTCTTACAATTGAACAAAAAAACACAAGAAGGTGTGAGATTTCTAAAACAATAGAATTTGTTTAAAGGTAAATAAATTCCTTTAAATTTTGGCTTGGTTTTGTTGTTTGTATCAGCCTAAAACGCTGACTATCCCTGTGCTACCATGTGTCTGTAAATGAAAAGGCTAAAAATTCACTAGTATAACTGTGCTCGTGATTAAGAGCATGTATAAAGTCATTTACAACAGAATATCTTTAGCTACTTTTTTATTTATATTTCTCTTAGAATGCAGCTGTTGTTACTATTAAGAGATATGTATGAGTTCATAGTGAAGAACTGTGTGAAGAGTATAATTATGTGTTCATCGTTAACCCAGATCTTAATTCTAAGGAAAAAAGATTCCTTATATAAGAAATAGAGGGACCAGAAAAGACTATTTGGTCTATTCTATTAAAGCTCAATCCATTCAGAAAACATTTCCCCGCGGTCAGAATCTAATTGCTTTCTGAATAACCATTATGTATTTGCCTTTGCCCACTGGGCCATTCCAAACATGACATTCCTCAGAGGGGAAAAAAATGACATCCAGCTGTCTGGTTTGAATTTCTTTTTTGCTAGCATTTACCAATATTTCATCCAAGAAGTTGGATTAGAAGAAAATTGAGTTACAAATGCTGTGACTCTGAAGATAAGTGTTAGAATTAACATTTGCCACATTACCTTAGTTTAAACCCTTTCTGTGTGTTATGATGCAGGGTTTTATTTCATGTTTACATGCTGTATTTTCCATATGATGCTTGCTTTGTTCAGTGCAAAACAGGGATGATGTCTGCTGAATGAGCTTTAACGGTCTCATTGTGCAGCTTTGGATCATGTTCCAGTGGGTTCTATTTAACAGTACTGCAATGTCACAAATGTTAATTTCCTAACAGGCTCTTTTGTGGTTCTCCGAACTGTCTTTAACATTATTGAATTCATTTTCATACCTTTCTGGAGATAAGTATAATTCCTTGTTTCACTAAGGCAGAGCTGAAGCCAGATAAGCAAATCCCAAAGACATCTAGTTCTTTTGGATTTCCATTTTGAGGCAACAAGAAGACTATGTTTCTTTGGATTACTTTACATGTGCTGTAGATAAGAACATATTACCGTGGAGAAAACATGGTGATGAGCTGAAAAGTGGTACATTGTCCTTCCAGTATGACCCCAGCACAATTGCTTTTCCTTACATAGTGCCATTCTGTCTGAACCTTTCCATCTGCTGTCCTACCCATACTACTCATACTAAATACTATTTTCCTTGGCTGTCAAGGTCAAGTCACCCCACTGGTGTTCTAGTCTTCCTTCTGCTCTGTCTCCTCTAATTCAACATCACAAGATACATCTGAAGTAATAGCCAGGAAAAACTATGGTGCTAACATTGTGGGGAAGAGAAGTATCCCAGTATCAAGACTACAGTTTTGGCAGTCTTTGAAGATCCCAATGTTTTCATAGCAGCTGGTATCACTTGTATGGGAGGCATG
>NW_008616866.1:2262-8479 GCF_000691845.1 Merops nubicus | reverse complement strand
AGCAAATATAAAGTGAAGAGGTGACTGGTAGATGACTCAGACCAGGAGTGGTGCTGGAAGAAAGCAAGGAACTGCAGTGTTCAGGTTCATTTGGTTTTGTACTAGTAGTCTGAGGCTTAATGAAATCGCAGCAATAGGAGAGCAGGTAGGAAGGTGATAGCAGCAGCAATCCCACAAGTAAGCAGATATGACTAACACAGCAGTAACTGTCTTGTGACCCTTGAGCCACTCAGGGCTTTCCTGCAGTTCCTGTTTAACTCCTGTTACACAGTGTCTAGGGCCAAGGTGGCTTTGCTGCTGATCATAGGCCTCATCTGTGGGAGGAAGCAAGTCTTCAACTGCTGAGGTTGATATCGTCAGATCATCCAGAGGCCATCTGGGTACCTAAGACATTTGTCTGGCAAGGAAGGGGTGAGGTCCTTGGAAGGAAAAGGAAGGTTTTTCAAGGCAAAGTCCAATGGAGTTCCCCATCCCTCATATTTCTGTAGTGGCTTTTCATATGGCTGATGGAGAAAATTTCTCAACAGATACCTGAGTAAGGTGAGGAGGCTTTGGTTTCCTGGAACTGGAAGACAGGCTGTGGTGGAAACAGCTGGAGTTCTCTTAAAGGAGAACTAATCTGTGTGTCAAGCTGAATTGCATCTACCCATTGTATCCATTCTGATAGCTGCTGAGATCATTCAGTTTTCACCTCCATGTATCTTTTAAGGCTGTGGTTCCCCAGTTGCAAGTAGAACCTGTGTCCTGTTGGATGAGACTAGTGTGTGGGCTACGGGTGTGCTTTTGTTCAACTCACAAAGGCTCCCAAGAAGAGGTTTATGCTGGTTTTGGCCAGTTACAGGGGAATAGACAGCACGCAATGCAGCATGCTGGTTACCCCTCTGTTTTGCCAATGACCAGGCCCAACAAAAATGATACCACCAGCAGGAAGATGAACCAATACACAGACTGTATTGTAGACAAGAAGGACATTGCATGAATGATCGCTGGGGGTACCAACAGATCAATCAGCTGGTACACGATCGACGCCACCCCCAACGATCCCATAAAAGAGGTGACTCAGCCCACAACAGGTGGTACAAACAGAGACCTGAGGTTGCCCATAGTTGGCATGGGAAACAGCCAGACCAGCAAGCTGAACATATAAGAAAAAGGTGCCCTCAAGGTTACTCTCACCCGATCGACCCACGTTCACAAAGGTCTAAACAGACCAGGGCCCAGCTCCAGGGAGAGTCAGGAGGTCTGCCCTGAACCAGGAAGCTCTGGGGAGTGCACTCCACAGACAGACACTCCTGACTCCCTGCAGGTGGTCCCAGCTTTTATCCCCAAGCAGACACCTGACCTTTGTCAACTCAGTGCAGGACCCCTGGGGCTCATTTCCCTTCTGGCTCTCCCTGCAGGGCCGGCCGCACCCTGGGGGGAAGCTATAAGGCAAACTCACCCCCTCTTTATGAAGGGCTGTGGGAATCACCCATATGTCCACCTTAATTCGGGGCTCAAACCCCAGCATTTCACCCTCCCACATTAATCTACAAAAATGTTTTTGGTAACTAGTATATTGTGGTTTTTTATTGAGCCAGTGCTTGTCATGATGTGCACATGATGTTTGAGATGCAGTATTAGGACCTCAAACACAGACTTTTATCATCTCATCAAATTGTAGTCTGGGTTGTACTAAAGCAGTCCCACTGAGCTTAGTCTGAGAAGTACAGGTAAATAAATGTCTGCCATTTTATGATAGAATTTAGTGACCTCTTTCTCTTGAAAGAGATTATATGTTTCTTCATAATGTAAAAATTTTTCATATGAAATATAAGCAGCTATAAAAATAAGTTATGTAAAAATGTCACCAGGATATCAACCTTTTTGTAACTCCTAAATAACCATTCTAACTTTAAATTTATTTTTCTGAAAATATAGGTCTAAGTTTAAATGCTGGCTCCAGGCAAACTGTTTGAATTGTCCAACTATCTAAAAATATACTTAAAAGCTACATATGAAGAGACAAGAAGCTGATGTGGAAGCAAAGGAAGAGACAGAATGTCAGGGCCTTCGGGAAGCTGTAGCACAAAGACTTCACAGATATTCTGTTCAAAGAATCCCTCATCTCCCTGCTCTTAGTGCAGATATTCATGTGGAAGGAGCACACCAAAGTCTTCCATGGAAGTTATATAAAGAGAAGTAAGCTAAAAATAAAACTTTATGACTAGGAGACCTAGAGGCAATGAAGACCAGAATGATACAAAATATTAGAATTAGAGCAGGTATTTTGCTTTAGACAATCCAGTAAGCAGCTAGGGGGAAACAAAGCCCAACATAGCTGTCTGACATAGCCCCTAAACACAGAAGACCTTGCAAGCTCCTTAGATTTTTTCCTTGCAAACATGAGCTAGCAGTCAGTAGCAAGACTCATTTTCTTGCATGCTGGGTCTGCCAGATCAGGAACTGAGGAAGATACGAGCAAAAGATTGCAGCAGTGACTAGAGGGGCAAGGCTGATGAAATGGGCTCTTGAATTTTGATCTCTGAGGCAAAGAAGATTTTGCAAGACAGATCACCTGATTCCTTCTTCCACACAATCTCTTTTCATGCAGTCACAGAAGGATGGGGTTAGTTTATGTGTCTTTATGTGGCTTTGAAAGATTTCTGATCTGCCTTTAATTGGGTTATCACCCTGTCCTTCCCTGCTGTTCTGCATGAAACGTTGCTTTGTGACATACATTTCCTCTTCCTTTCTCTACAAAAGCAAAAGATGAAGATCAAGTCATTTCTGAATAACAATGTCTAGACTCTATCCCTGGACACCGTCCAAAAATGTTTAAACGGGTCGTAGCTTCAGCCGGTGGGAGCTGGCACAGCTGCACTGGCTTTGTTCTAGCTGCTCTGACTAAGGCAGGTGAGGATGTAGCACATGTCAGCCTGTGCCCTTCTTGGTCCATGTGCTTTGAAGACTTTTCTGGGCTTTACTCAGGTTTATTCATTTTGGGGTATACTGAGTGACAGCTTAATGTGAGAAATTATGAATGGGCTTTAAGTGAATGTAGGTGTTGGGTTTGTACTTTTTAAAATGGTTTATTCCTATTCCTACCTGTGTGTTGGACTGTGTGCTCATTTGTACTTGCAGTTTCAGTTATCTACGTAGGGTTGGCTCAGGACTGTAGACAGATTGCTCCAAGTACACCGTGTTACGTCTTTTTGCCTTCTCTTTTCTTCCTTCTTCCTCCTCTCACCATCCTCAACAACCTTTGGTTTGGAAACAACAGCATCAACAAGGAGTTATGAATCATCCGATCTGGGAAGAAATATTTCAATTGCTTTTCATAATCACCTGTTCTGTCATCATGAACTACAGAAGAAAGAAAATACTGTCAAGATTTACCTCTGTACTCTTGTAAACAATCTGGTCTTGCTGTTTGTCTGCTGTTGAAATAATGAGGTGCACATCAGGCTGTAGAGAGATGGGCCCAACCCCTTTGCCCAGAGTTTTACAATGACTCCTCTCATCTTAATACGTGTTCATTGCCGGCATCATACGGGTCTCAGCATGCAGTGCTTCATCACAATCTTGCTAACCCCACTTCAATCAGAGGAAGAAATCCTTTCCTTGTTAGCTTTGGAAAGCTTTGGGTTCTGTTTGAATGAATTTCTTATGGAAAAAAATAAAATAATGTAGGGGGTGAGACCAAATAGTTGCTGACAGAGCTGAAAATGGGTGCATTATCTCAAGATACCTACAGGCACTTGGTTCAAGAAGACACTAAATGCAGATTTCTTAATCTTGATTGTATTCCAGTTGATAGCCCTGATTAAGCAATTTAGTATATTTTGATTCTGCAAATTGTTGAAAGTGCAGGAAATAAAGAGAAAAAGCAGCACGGGGCAGCAGATGCCTTGTTGCATGGGGTATGAAGTGGGAAAGACCCACCTAAAAGCATAGTGGCCCATGCGTACCATGTGGGGGCTGCAAAGTAGGACAAGTCCATTTGGCAGGGATGTGCTGCTGCTGGTCAGCACAGACGCGAGGCAAAGAAAGGGATGAACAGATTACCATTGCCTGGGTGGTTTTAGTTATGCAGGTTTTGCTCTCTCTTTAATGTTTAATTTAGCAAAACTGCTTCTGAGGGCCAAGGCACCCTCAGAAAGTTTGCCTCTGTGTTCATGGGTTTAGAGGTTTTGCCATGTGACTACTTCCTTTAATGGAAGGAGAAATATTTGGAGAGCTGGTGATTATTCAGACAGTTTGAGTTAATACTTCTGCTCACAGGTGAGCTTTGTGCAGGCAAGGAAATAATGGCTCCCCCTCTCTTAGAGCTGAATGGATAATGTGATGGAACTGGAGGGTGTTATTTAAGAATATCTGTAAATGACAATGCTTTGAAAGATAAATCTGAGATGTGGCCTGTAGTTTAACTGTTCATACTTTTATAGCAAGGTATAAAACAAGATTTTGAGTCCTATTTGTTCCCCATCAACCACCACCGTTGCCAGATCACCCAATTCTTGTCAAAGCCCTAACCTTTAGAAGGTATGTGCTCATGGGTCACATCCCTGTCTTGGTTTTTCTCTCTCTGCTGTATCTCAGGAGGCCCTACTCTTCCCTGGTGCCACCACGTAGTGTATATGGGAAGCCAGAAGGTGCACCTTGCTATGCATCACCCTGTGTGAACCTCATCCCCTTGCTGCAGCTGGGCCTGCCCAGTCTTGCTGCTGCCGGCCTACTCGCCTTGCCTTTGTCCCAGTCCTCTCCTCCCCACCTCCGAGTGCCTTCTCCTGTCACGCCTACTCCAGCGCACTGGCTTCCTTAGTCTGTGCTTTATAGTCAGGAGGCTGAGACTCGGATTTCTTCAGGGCTTTCCTGCCTCGCAGAGGGCACAGGGCAAAATGATTGCACGGGACATCCCAGTGACGTGTGAAAAGCAGGAAGAAGTGCCTGGACCTTCACCAGGAGCCACATCCTGACTTTCAGGGGAGGGCAACTCGAGTAGCTCTGACCCAGTGACTGCTGCGTGTTCCTTTGAACCCACCAGCCTGCAGATGGACAGGAAAACAAACAAACAAAGCCTCCAAAGTTTTGAATTGCTTTGCTTGCCCCTGCAGACTATAATTTTTCATGGCTCACTTCTATCTTCAGAACATTCCCTTTTCTTCTGGTATGGAAGGACCAGGGTGCATTTTGCTCTAGCTGGGGAAAAAATATAAATTGAGCATTTGAGGGCACCTGTGCATAATTCAAGCTATGGCTCCTGACAAATATTTTACTGAGTGATTTTATTACTTCTAAGTAAGTTTTTCATGAGTAGATGATATTTTTCTGCTCTTTGGTTCTGGTTTGTTTTGTTTTGTTTTTACACATTTTGACTAAATATTTTCTACTAATTCTTTCCTTTATGTTTGTGACAAATTGCTTACAAGCATTTAGCAATCAACATTTGAGCTGCTCCTATTGAATACACAGAGCTGCACTACTAGTCATGACTTGAGACACTTAATTTGAGTCTTTATTCAGGCTGTTCATGTGCCTTCAAAAGTTAAGTGAACCTTAAAACTGATTGGTGGTTGAAAATCGAGGCATCACGTTGCCTGAGAGCCCAGGTCAGTGCTCCTCATCATTCCCAGAGGTATTGATAGGAAGTCAGATGATACACTCAAATCTGTCTAATGTATCTGGGCAGCAGTGTGATTTGGGGCCAGGAGGAAGATTCTCCCCTTTAGCCTAATAGAACCTGAGGGCATATGAGCCCAAACCTTCCACTTTTTTGAGGAGTGTCTTAACTGTCCCCATGGGTACACCAAGAACACTGTTTGCCCTGGCAGGGTCCTGGCTTTTGATTTTTTAGTGCTCTGCAACATATGCAGAAAACTCTCTATGGGCATTTTTAATGAACAAAACCATGTGCAAGGATATCCTTAGCAAGTAAAAATGTCTTCTGGTGAGGAGATTGGGTGTTAAAATCTGGTCAGAAATGCCAACATTTTTGCTGAGACAGTTTCAAATAAGCTTATATATGGTCTATACATAGGTGAAGCAATGGGCTTCAAAGTGGTATAATAACCTATTGGACCATGTTTGTAGTTGAAGATGAACTGCTGGATTTACTTTAGAAAACAGAGCTCTTCCTTCTGTGTTTTTAATATTTGCCTATTACCTGTGTGGGCATTCCTTCACAGTATTTTGTTTGTAATTTAAGATTCTGTTTGTAACCAGATTATGTTTGTAG
>NW_008616866.1:0-2231 GCF_000691845.1 Merops nubicus | reverse complement strand
AGGAATGCTCTAACTGGTCACACATTGAAAAGCCGAGGGGGATGCTTGATCTGCATGCATGGTAGGTGCTTCTGTGCACATGCTGCCGTACAGAAATGTGCTGACCTCAAGAAAGCTCTCTTTAGAGAAGGACAGTTACAACTGGTATTGTGGACAGTAGATGTTAAACAGGTCTCACAACTGCTTCTTTTCTCCTCCCAGGACTGGGAAGAGATCACTCTCTACCTAACTGCAAAGTGATCATAAAAGCATTATTTTCCCTCCCTGCTTTTGCAAGGGCCCTCCCTGGTCACTCTCCAGTTCTTTCTACTCTTTGTGCAGCTCCTGGCATCATGGGACGTGGGTCTGTAGTCAATACTCCAGGTCAGCATGACACTATGTGCATACCAAAGATCTTCTCATTGTCCTACAGCAGTAATAGCTTGTTACTGCACTGGTAGACTCTGTGTGTGTGTTGAAGAAATAAAAAGCTGGGTCTGGGAATTAATTCTGTTGGGTGTTAGACGAAATTGTACAAGTTTTTTTTTAGCAAAGTCTCTAAGGTATAGCGAAAAAAGAAATGCTAGTTGCCTAAACAGACTGCTATATTCGCGGCACTTTTTTACGTTTTATATAGAACTCTACATGGTAGTTTCAAAGTGTAAATCTTTTTGTTTCAGTTTCTTAAGCTTCATTTCTCCCTATACTTTCTTAGCAGAGTAATTGCCTCAGCCCTCTTCCCACACACAGAAAAAATGTGGTTTTATAGGCACTGTCCATTGCTAGCTAAAAGCCAGGCTATGAAGGAGTGGTGCTTAGTGGGAGTTTTGAAAGCTGACTAACACTTGACTGCCATGAAAATCAACTGGATTTAAACAGTCTCTCCCCAAGATATATCTACCTTTGCAATGAGCTCAGTGCTGCTTAAGGCCTGGCCCAACACCTCTGCACCTTCATATTCTGCCATAGGGTATTGCCATTTGCGGTACCAGGAGAGTTTCTGCCCTCCTTGGAAGAGCACTGCAGTAAGAGGGAGCTGCACTATAACCTCTGCACTGGGTTGTGTTATTTCCAAGCTTCCAGTTCAAAGCCATCAGCGGGATGAAAAGCATGGAAACCTCTCCCTGGCACTTACTCCCTGATGTAATGATAAGGGTTCAGACTGTGAGGAAAGCGGGATGATTCCTCAGGGGAAATTGCAATGTGTAAGATGCCTCCCACCCTTCTGCTCTCTGCAAGTCTGGAATTTCCTACAGTAGGAAAAGGATGATCACATTGCCTCCAAGATAAGCCATCACGGTGGGCAGCACATGGGAGTAGGAGATGTGGGTGGAGGTGCAGTTTTGGCTGGTGTCCTTTAGCGAGCCCCTCTAGGAGACCTCCCCCTGCGGCAGACAAAAGCTGGAAACAAAGCATTAGCCCCTTGCTTGTTTCCACTCTGGTGGATTGCAAACTCCTTTTGCCCTGACCGAGGATAAACACACCTGCATTCTCTTCTTGCCTTAGCATTTTATTTTGCCCCAGTGAATAACAGCAAAACAGAAGAGAGAGCTTTGTGGTTCAGGAAGCTGATGGTTATTAAAAGTAAATTTTAGAAGGCGGCAAGATGGAGGAAGGGGAATTCTGACAAATCCCTGATATGTATGGAATGTTTTTTTATATAGGAATAAAGCAAAGTTCAGAGTTTCTTCAATTACGTTTTAGGAGTTTTGTTATTTGAAAGTAATTGTTTGTAGTTGCTTTATTTTTACTGAGCCAAGGCAATTTTCATTGATGCAACTGGAACAAACAGGATTGCATAAGTCTGCAGAGGTTTCCTGGTACGCTGGCCAGCTACAGGCTTTGTACTGATTTTTATCATAACTGTGAAAGGCTCACCTGACATCTGTACTGGTACACCGTGTCATCTGCAGCTATGCTAACATAAAGCATTCCAGCAGAACAACCTCCAGCATGTACTGTGGAGGGACAGCAGGCAGCCACCCCCAGCTTCTGCTGGCCCATGGACACAGCAACAAGAAAAGTAACACCTCTGGTTTAGAAAACAAAACAAACACAAAGGCCAGGTCAGCCTTGGGTCTACTACAAATGGTTAAACTTGGAGGAAATTTCTTTTATATCACTTTTGAATTAATTCTATGGTCTTGTCACTGTCATATGGAAGCAGTGTGGGCAGATGCAGATGCAAGTGAATGAAAATAGGAGCTCAGGGTGGGGGGGGATGGTGGTGTTTTATATATATATGTATATAT
>NW_008616865.1:20065-51101 GCF_000691845.1 Merops nubicus | reverse complement strand
AGAAATAGCTGGCCCTATTTTACTGGCCTAACTACATCAGGGGGACATCAGAGAGACAAATTAACAACAGCTGAAGAGTAACTTTCCTGAGAGAAAGTGGAACCCAGACAATATCCATTAATAGGGGGAGGTGATGAAAGGAAGGAAGAAAATTTGGCCATTTGGGAAAATGGTAGAAAGAAGGATCTAAAACTCTGAAGGTCATAGGCAGGCAGTACTTAGAATTACCTAAGGCACAGTGGGCAGAAATGACTAGTGAACAAAAGAAAGGTGAAATGCCATGGGGCAGACAGCAGTAAAAGATAAGAAAAGGACTCAGTGCCAGCATAAGCTATAAACCAGTTGCAGGCTGGTGAGCTGGGACCAAATTTTTCATGAGACAGGGAATATGGATCCAGACAGTGGAACTATTTCTCTGGAAGAAAGCCTACCTAGTTAACATCGAGATCTCCACAGAGTTCTCTGATCACCTTCCTGTGTTGGTTGTGGAAGTACATCTCTAGTTAGGATGCTTTAGACACTATGATTCTACACATGAGTAGGGGAAGGCAGATGGTCTGACAGTCTGTGCAATAATCTGAATGATTCCAAGTTTCAAGATCAAGCAAAGGATAGTGAACAGGAGAGAGGCTGGTGCTGCTGTTCCTAGTTCCCGGCCTTGCATTTTTAGGTAGATGGCTGCAATGTTTGGTTTTTGTGCTGTTGGTTTTTGTTTTTGTTTTTTTTCCTGTGGAATAGTAGAAGATTTGGGTGTATGATATTCACGCTTATGAAAGAAAAATAATTATTTTCCACCAAAAAGCTACAGCTACACTAACAAAAACCCACCAGCCAAACAAACAAAAAAAACCAAACCCAAAACCACCACGCAGGATGGGCCAATATAACCATAAATACTTTGTCATTATTCTCATTGTCTTTAGTCCTCGCATCCCCCAATTAGCCTCCTGTAGTATTTCATTTCTTAGGAGCTGTGAGGGAGCTGAGGCACTTGTATCCTCCAATGCCATTAGCTGACACTGCAACAGCAATCAAGGCTTATGGGACCCAAGAGTCCTGCAAACAAATGCTGTAACTCAAGTGCAGCGGATATGCATGTGGCTTGAATGGAACAGATGTGGCTGCAGAGTATCCCAAATACCCATCGCATCTCAAAAATATCCCAAACTGCCTCAGAGAATTAGAGCAAGAAGCCGACATTCAACTAGGCTTCTAATTTCTGAGGATAGTCTCTAGAATAACAAGCATAGGATAGCAAGAATGCAAAAGCGCTTCAGTAATCTGTCTTACCTGCTTGAGGGGAGAGCATGGCATCTGGCTGAGGTTAGAAACCCACCAGATATCCTGCACGGCCCTAGCTCTGACATGCCACTTCCAAGGAAAGACAAAAAACTCAGAAACAAACTTTAAGGTTTGAGGTACCATTGAGGTACTACTGCAGAGGCAGAAGGCATGATTCTGATGAACTGGTGATGGCATTACTTCTACTGTACATCTTATTAGGTTTTATGAAACCTAGTGAGGTTTCAAATAATTTTGAGACAATAAAAAAGCCTTTTCTGATTTTCAGTAAGTATTTTTTTGGAAGGTGTTTTGGTAATTTTGTGACCCCTTCTAGTGAAAGAGGTAGAGAGATACCATTCTTGGAAGAAGTCTGTAAAGAGCAATGCAGAATTTGAGGTCCTGACTTTTTCAGAAAGATTTGCCAAGGGCATAAAAACCTTCTTTTATAGAAGCGATAGCTAAACTGATTTTTTGTGTGTGTGTGCGTGTGAAATGACTTGTACAGTGAAAGCTGCTTTTCAAATCTCTCTGGCCTAAGCAAGATAAACAGCTTGAGTATCCATCATCAGCAGGTATAATAGCACTGCAGGAGATACAGCTTGAAACTTGGAGAGCTATGCTCTCCAATTAAAGCTAAGAAAATGCAGAAAAATAAAACAAATAATATTCCCTTAGGGAACTTTTGTATGAAAAATGCTTAAGAACTATTTTCACTAATAGTAATTTATATTCTCTGACTCGTGGAAGAAAAGGTATTGTCAGAACAGCACATTTGGCCACACATACCAAGACAACACTGGAAGAGAACCTTAAGATTTCACTGAAAGAGAACATATTTCTTTTTCTATCATCTAGTCCCAACAGCCACTATTTTACACGTTCAGTTTAAACATCTTTCCTACTCAAGGTCAACAACTTCTGGTTTTCATGATCATAACCGTGAATTACAGGAAAAAATGACGTCATAAAACTTTTTTTCCCCTCTGTCACACAATAGGAATTATTGACAATTCTTTTGTAAATTTCAAAGATATAAATATAAATGTGCAATTTTGAAAACAGAAACTTAAAGAAGAATCTTAAAGATATTTTAAAAATTACCTAATAACCTAACTGTATTTTTTTTTTTTTAATGTTTATAACACAATAGAAAGTTATTAAATTCTGAGTCACATTAAATATTTGGAACAAACATTTTTTATAAACACACCATTTGGTTACATCTGAAAAAGACAAACAAAACACATACAAATGAAGCCACAGCTCTCTGCAATCAAAGCCAACCAAATATATGTTAGGAGATACAATAATCACTGTGGATAGAATTGTGACCTAAGTTCATAACAAATAGAAAATACATCAGCACAACAAAGGTTCTGCAGGAAAACTTTCAATCACTGATCCTTCATGAGTCTGCACCATTCCTAGGAGAAGAAGCACACTCTTTACTCTGGAAAGACTGTACATCTAGCTTTTCAGTGAATGACAAAATAAATCCTCTATAGAGAAGACAGGCAATTTTGCATCTGTTGAAATTAAGTAAACCCAACAGGAAACAAAGAGCTTCTAAAACAGCCACACAGCAGGAAACGCTACACGTAACTAGACAATTGACAACATATTGTCAATATAATTGTAGTGAATAAGTAATGGAAAGTCAAAGCATACAAAAAAACCCCTTTCTTTATTCCCTGGAAAATAAACACCAAGCATAAATACAAAGCAAATTTTCATCTTCAGTTTGATCACAAAGATGAACTGTAATGTCTTTAATTATCTTAGAAATATGTCCATGCATTCTAAAAATTCTTTCTCTGCAGTCATCTCTATATAAGGAAGGCAAAGAGAGTGGAGTGCTCTAACATGAGACAAGCAAAATGAAAACATACTTTAATTCATTTTTCTTATGCAGAAGATGATGATTTGTGAAAGTGCTAACATAAACATTTCAGAACACTCGCTCAGTTTTTTTAGAAGAATATGCACTAATACACCAAAGCTTGATGGCTGGACCTAAAATATGATATGGTTAAGGATTCCTTGAGTATGGGGACAGTAGCTCCATTAGGTTTAAGGATACTCAATTATACAGATTTTCTACATACTATTTGCTTACTAACCAGCAGTCAATAAAAGTAATTGGTCCAGGATGATTTCCAGGAGCTATAAAAGACTGCGTTTAACTTCTAGGACAGTGGAAGTCAATCTAAATCCAAACACGTGTACTTGAACCACTTTGCTAATAGGTCACTGCTTAATATGGTTGATTGAATTCAAGCACTGTTATAGGAACTAATGAACTGCTTTTTGTATTGCACAAAATGGAAAAATCTGTCTAGGTGAAGTCACTCAGAGAATAGCAATGATCATTTGCCAAAGATAATAGAAGTTGATGGCAATTACGGCATACCACGCATCAAAAAATTGGATTTGTTAAATATGCTTTAATAGCTGAATTGTTTCAATGAAAAGTACAAAGTGGTTTTATGTATAACTTTTTCCTGACAAAACAACTATTAAGCATTTTTCACACTTTCATTTAACAGCTACATGTCAAATGTCATTAGCAATGACCTAGTGATAGGAATACAGTATAAGAGCTGAGATTAGATTGGAAAGAAGAGAAGCAGTATTCTCCCATCTCCCCCCAGACTTAACCTGTGAAGAGCAATGTGTTTTATCAACCCAGACCTTATTTTCTCTATTCGTTAAACCAGAAATACAGTCCTCATTTTTATGTAGTTCTTTGAGCTATTTGAATGAAAAGAGAGGCATAAATTCCTACTTTTCTTAGTCTTGATATGATCTTACAACTTGGGAAAAGAGAAAAGCCTCTTTTGAACAATAAATATTATACATAGATGCAGATATAGGCACACACTATACTGTCATTGCAAGCTGTATATGGCACAAGATGAAGTGTTTTATGTCAATTTTTGATCCAATATTTGCCATACTGTTTTTGTCAGAATTCCTCAACGTATATCAGCAATGTTTTACTTTTTAAATATTTTTCTCCTTTCTTTCTTATCCCTGCAGAAAGAAAGGAGATCCAAAATGAAACCAAAAGGAACTGAGAATTTTCCCTTTATTTACTAATTAATATAAAAAAAATTGGTAAATATTTTTATGTACTTTGAGAAAGTTATATCCTGATGAATCTCTCAAATGACCAATATGGCAATGTTCTTAAATATTTTAATATGCTAAAGCAGGACTTCTGAATCTTTTCTTCAGTAATAAGTCAAACAGGTATCAGTAAAGTAACTTAAGGGATAACACCATGCAAATATACAAACCTATACCCAAAACATACTTTGAAAATACTCTAATTGAACTGAAATGACTGTACTCTATAATAATGAAAGTCATACAATTATCTGCTGCCCTAGCATAATATTTATTGCCTATGGTTTCACATTATTACCCATCTTTCTATGCATTTTTATTTACCCTGCAAAGACAGTGAGATGAAAATGGGGCTTCTTTCACTCACATCCCAAAGGTCTTAATATTTTGTTTTGTCTGTTTTGTTTTGTTTTTCTAATTAAATTTTGTGTAATAAAATAAGTAAGAAAGAATTGCTTATAGTGAAAAAGAATGTAATTCTATGTTATATCCACACACAAAATATCAAGATTTTTTTTTGTTCAAAAAGGTACATCCACCAACGGTACACAAATATCCCAGAGGAATTAAATATGCAGACCACAGCTCGAACATACTGAAAAAATTTTAAAAATTAACTCAAGGGCAGATGCTTAGCAGAATACAGTCCAAAAACAAATAACTTGGGCCAGGTCCCTGTTAACCATAAGTATTCTAATTACTGAGACAGACGATGTTTCAAATGAATGTAAGCCACTTTGGCTGGGGTACAATTCCTAAATGTTGTATAATTTTATTATGTCTTTTTACATTTACAACAAACAGTGAAAACTGAGAAATATTCTACCCAAAGTAATGTAAAGTATTATGTAATGTAAAGTATTCCTATTGCAAAAAACATGCTATATGCCTTGTGATAGCTGGAGCACTGTCTCCAGTTTTGGACAAAACAGGAGGGTTATTCTCCTCTGTATCCCATCACTTTTTTTTTTTTTAATAGGTCCACATTTTCTGGCAAATAATTTACCATAATAAGGAACCAAAACAAGTACATTACTTTCAAGAGGTAGGTAGTATGGCCTAATTTAGAGGTCAACTGAGATCCCAGGTTCTCCCTCATACAGACAGTCCAGCACAACTGAGTTTGAGCACAGAGGGCAGAGTCTATTCCTGCTTAATGCCTCATGTTTTTACAAAAGGTGCAGGATTCTTCCTTCCAGTCAGAGACATTACTGTTCTCCATTTCAGCACCTGTTAGTAAAATACTCCTCACCCACAGATACTGTATTAACTTAGCTGCTTAGACAATCAACACGGATGTACCCTCTGGAGGCCATGGAAATGCATTCTTCTGCCAAAGGCAGGCAGTCATTACAGACTTCACTGATAAATGAATATGTAATGTGGGGAATACAGATCACAACGGTAGAGATGGCATAATGACACATATGTACATCATAGATGGTCACTAATGTTGTCTTCTCCCAGTGAAGACAACCATAGATTTGAACAGCAGCAAGAAGGACAGAGGAAGAAACATGGAAAGATGCTGTGATGTTTCTCTGGAATGTCATCTGTCAGTCCATTAAGCTGAATGCAAAACAGCCTTGAAGAAGTTACAATTTCTTTGAGAACTTGGAATATCTTTGGTTTAGCTCTCTTTTACTTCGGAGTCCTAAGGGCATGCTTGTATTCAAGCTAAACTTCTTAAAAATGCTTTACAAGCCTCCAATAAATATTCTTAATATCAGTAAAATATTCTATATGTAGCTGAGAAAAAAAAAAAAATACTATTCAGCAAGAAAAATGAATAGTGGGCAAATTACCAGAAAGTTCACTGCAAGATTTGTAAATTTGCAATTTAGCAAGGTTATTCCTTCTAAAAAAATAAAAAGAGCTGATAGACTCTCTCACATTAACAAAGGTACACGGATAGTGCAGTGCCTTTCAAAAAGTTCTGTACTGACAGAAATTTGCAAGTCAATAAACCACCCTAAAATTTCAAATTCACTCTCCAGTCTTCACATTAGTCCCCTCTGTCAAACTTTTCAGAGTGAAGCAGCAGCCAAATTCTTCTCTACCTCTTCTCATTTCATATTGGGATCAAAACACTTGCTCTGATTCTTTACGCCGATTTTCACATATTGTCCCAAAGTGGGTTCAGTCCTCTTAAAATCGAATGTTTATGTGTATTACATTTAATAATATTATTTAATGACATAATAAAAATAATATAATTATTATTACATGCATATAAACAGAGTAACTGTATCACAACCTCCAGAAATTTGATTCAGGTTTTCTTACATTATTTGTTTGCATCAGAATTTGACATCATCACTTCTTACAATACATAATCAGCAATCACTTCAGAAACCAGAAATACAAAATATTTAATTAATCCTCTATAAAAATTACCAAGGAGGCTAATACGGTAGCTCATTAAAATTATGGGGATCATCATTGTATGCAAAGGTAAGTAACTCTGTAAATCTGCAAATAATAAATTTAGCTAATTCTGGTATTCTAAGTTACTGTCACAAATAAACATTGAAATATATTGAAAAGTAAAAGCTCAACCATTTTGATGTGTAATATATAAATCCATAATCTCACATAGTTTGAGCTTCTGTTAACAGTCTCTAGCTACTTTTCCTGAATGTTGTATCTCTCATATATGATCACTGGATTCTTCTTATCACAAGGAAACTCTTTTATATTCCTCAAAATTTCATCAAAATTTAACTGTAAGGTAAAAATTTTCCACATTTCACTTTGGTCAAAGTGATTTTTTTTCACGTGAATAGACTGGAACAGGCTTCCCAGGGAAGTGGTTGAATCACCATCCCTGGATGTATTTGAAAGCTGTCTAGATAGGATGCTCAGAGATACAGTATAGAAGTGGCCTGGTAGAGTTAAATAATGTTTTTACTTGATGATCTAAAGGGTCCCTTCCAACCACAGTGATTCTGTGAAATTTCAGATAAAATATATCCTTTTATCCAAAGAATTAAACCCACACATTTCCCCCCCACATTAGGAACAATGTGACTATTTCTTAAAGTCAAAGAGGACTTTGTGCTCTAATACTTTGAAGACATACCTGAAATTTGGCAAGCAGGATATTAATATTATGGCTTTTGCTTTTTTCATGAGAAAAAAATAACTGAAAACCTTTGGTCAGATAATAAAAGATTATTTTAACACATGAATTATGCAGGAAGTTGAGCAACCTACATTCAGGACTTCTTAACTTTGGAATAATGTTCTTTGAAACTTTTGAGGTTTTCCAACATATGGATCTGTATTAAACTCCTGCTTTTTAGCATCTGTGCTTAGCAGTAAAACAGTGGTAGTGTCACAACTCTTTCAGGTCATGAGGGTTCCTCTGTAATTAGATAAATTTCCACAAGGCAAAATAGTGACTACATCACTTCTTTATTACAAATAGTACTTTTTTTCCCTCTTTCATCCAACTTTCTTCAGAGACAGGTGTGCCAAAAGGCTCTCAAAGATGTACCCTGGGGATAATACATCACCTTACAGAAATCTTAATACACACGCCCGTTGACTTTGTTGCTATATTGCTGTAAATTTCTGTTACTAAGAGACTTTGATTTTGTCTCCTATTAGCACAACATGCCACTAGGCAGAGTGAAATTTGCACTTTTGCAATGCACAATACTTGGAGAAAATCAAGACCAGGGTAGCAGACAGTGGTTCCCTCAGAGAAGATCAATAGCAAGGATCCTCTGGAGCTCTGGCAGTATTTTAAAGTATGGCCATTAATGGTTGCCGAGAAAAATACAGAAAACGTTCTCTTGCAGGATAAATTCAGTGCAGCTTACACCTCACTCTCCTGTTGAGTTGCAGAAAATTTTGCCATCCGTCAGGTAGAGGAATCAACACAAATAAACACACAAGGTAACACAGAGAACATGTGATAGCCTCTAAAGTTGGCAAGTGGGAAAAAAAAACACCTGCCCCTTAAAAGGTTTTTATGATACCACATTTTATTATGAATATTACTATTTATACTCTACAATATCTTCCTGTCAGATACACTAATAAGAATGTTTTTGAAGTCACAATTTTATCTGATTTATGCAAAATATATGTGTAATTTTGGTAAGTTAATGAACTCATTCTAATAGTCGAAGAGCTGCTGTCATTTAATTTTACTTTATTGAATCCTAGTGGCATTGCTTGAGTCATATTATGATGCCAAATTAGTTCTGGATTTTTGGTTATATATGTTTGCCTGCTATAAAGGCATATAAAAATGGACAGTGAAAACTAGTCTTTGTAGTTTTACACTTCCTTTTGGGAGGATATTTTAAATAATTTTTTTAATGGTATTAATTTTATTCTATAGCTTTGCACTTCAACTCAAAGGTATCCTGAGGTTTCAGAATGAGTTACAGTACGAACTGCCAAAGCCAACGGTCCAAAGAGAGCAGAAAGACCTAACTCCTCATAGTAGGATGCTTCCCCAGTAAGTCATATTGTGTCAAAGTAAACTCACAAGATTAGTCTGTTTAGTGCACTGTAAATATTTAAATACATCCTATCCTGACTCTAAAAATTCATTCTGACAAACATCAATGCCAACACAGTAAATCATCTTGTGTCCGCTGTTAGTGCTAAAGAATCAATTTCTCTTTTACAGTGCAATGATAAAATATAATGATAATGAGTCAGACCCTCCTTGGTATAAACTATAGGTGTCTCTCTGTTAACCTAGAATCCTGCAGAGTTTCTACTTGGCAAGCATTTCCATTATTGCATTCTCATTAATGCTGGCAGATTTCAAAATATGATTTGATGAAACACCTGTTATCATGATTAACAAAAATGAAATTACGTATAGTGTATGTTAGTCTACAAAGGGACACTTGTGAAGGAATTTAAGTGTTAATTCATATGAAATGACTCACTCTTATGGCAGACATCCCATGTCAATTATCATAAACCCAACATACTGTGAAGCTTCTGAAAGCATCTTACCCAGTTCATCATTCAACAGTGCAGTAGAGAACATTTCATCAAATCAGCTATTTAGAAATCTGTGTTTCTAAAATTCAGTCAATATTGGTCCCAGGGGAATACTTTTTTTAATGCTTAAGTGATACTTCAGCTGAAGTTCATTATCTTTTATGCTTGCTTCCCTTCACTATTTATTGAAGGACTAACCACTACATAAGTACTTCATGGTGAGCTAATTTTCGGCCATGTTTTTTCTCACAACCATCTAATACTTTGTGCCTAACACAGACTAAAATGCAAAAAGAGAAATTCATAATGTTACATACATTTCCTATGTGTAAAAGTCTTTAGGAAAATACCATTTAATTACCCTTACACAGTGGCGTTACATGCTTTATTATGTTGTTTACATACTTTATTATGTCTCTGTTTTTGAAAAAAAAAACAGAAACAAAACAGAAACCAAACTACCAACCACATACAAAAATAACATTTTGAAGAACTTACTTTTTTTTTCTCCCTATGATGCTCTATAGCGTTCTTTCTTTGGGCTAATTTAAATGAAATGGTAAGGTCCAAATATAATGCTTATAAACTATAATATCAACTGAAGACCTATAGGACTAGTGTTACTATACTGTACTTCAGTACCCTATGTGTATGAACAGAAAGCTTTACTCTGGTATAAAATTCTTTTCGGAGAGGACAAAATGATCATATGAGGTCTAGGTGTTACTTACATCCTCCTGACTTCTGAAAACAGAGGCACTGAAGTCCATTTCACCTTTTAGGAAAAGAACCTTAATTTAACTATTGTCTAAGACACTGGTTTCAGAGAAGCATACAGGTCTGGAGAAAGAGAAACCCACCTTCTAAGAGAAAAACATTGCATGAGGCACATAGAAGATATATAGAAGAGATATGAGGCACATAGAAGATATCTCGGTCCCTTGCTCTTTAGGATGTGTACACCTGGGCTTTAATTTGTGCTGAAATCATTATCACTCTCTGAGTGCCCCACACATGCCTGATCATGGACAATGAAGAATAAAAATCTTACGCTAAATTTGCTATAACCATGTCAGTAATTCCAGCTCCCTTCTTCAACGGCCATGTCCACTTCCAGTGGTGCTTTAGGGAGACCTATCTCAAGTTAAAAATTAGACTAACACAAGCCATGAAATATACATTACCTTAACCACAACAAAGTTAAAGAGTCCCCTTAGTACAGCAACCAGCTGGCATGCAGGCTCATCTTGAGGAGTTACTAAGTTGGATCTTGACGAGTTACTATTTTGGATGTAGTAACAAATTAATGAGAAATCAACAGCTGTAGACAATTCTTTCTCCAGTTGTGGCAACAGCCAACCCAGTCAGTTGTCACCCTCTTTGCCCAAGATAGCCCCAGGTTAGCTTAAATGATTTAAACAGTGTATCTTTGCTAGCAGAGATAATTTTGACTGAGATGGTCTAAGTGAGGCCTGGCAATTCATTCAGCACAGCTGAGAGTGTGACAACCTTCAGCAGACAGCAGTGATGAGCAGCTGGGGTTAGAAACAGGATTATAAGCTTTTCCATTGGCACAGCTGGCTGAGAAAGAACAGATACATCTACATCTGAAAGACAGACCGCCACACTTGAAACAAAAATCAATACTGTGTTCATTCCTGATCTGGACATCTAATTGTCATTCACCCATTCATTCTGTTTCTTCATGAAATAAGATCACAAATGCATCCTAAACTTCTCTCTGTTACACTTTCCAGGTCTACCTACAGTGTCAACACTACTTCAATTAATCCATGAATTCTCGCATGTCTTACAAGTCAAGCACATAACGTATGTACATGAGAGAAATTCTCATATTCATAAATAATATTTATTTTTCTTCCTTCAACAAAGACACGAAATGTAAGCTTTCAAGCATACAGCATTGAATGTACACTATAATTAAGAACTACATATTAGAAAAAAAATATTTTTGTAATTTCTTATTAGTTCCCTTTCTTGTGTTACTTCAGTTTATATTAGTCTGCTTATTTAACAACTCAATCTCATGGACAATTAAACAATACTCACAGAGGTATACAAATGTCCAACCCAATCAGTTCCACCCTATTAAACTCTTCTTTCATTGTGTTGTTGCATCCTGAATTACACAGCCAATACAGTCTCCTCAATAGGGCTGCAATTCTGAATACATATTACATACAAACTTGATAAGATTTCATTATCGCGTTAACTGCATTTGCCCTTTATAGGTAAAACAAAAGTTGTAGGGTTTTTTTTTCCCAAAAACTTCTATAGTCTCTCTTTATTTCATTTCTTCAGTGATTTAAAAATTGCAGCACTAGAGCTCTTGAAATCATTCCTGTCACTTCAGCTGCTATCAGTTTATGGTAAGACACAAACTCAGTCTTCCTAGCATCGGTCACAATGACAAAGTTATTTACTGCACTTTATGGAAACACTAATCTTGTTTTCCATATTCCTACTGAAAACAGGTGACATTCATTATCTTGCCAACCACCATGGCATGACATGCAAGTCAGTTTGAAAACTGTGTCATAACAGCTCAAAAGTAACATAAACATCGATTTTTTTCTAAAGGTAACAGCAGATAGATATTGGAGAGGGAAATTTCTGCTCCCCTTCAGAAAAGCAATAATTTATTTTAGCTTTTGTCAGTTCTATAGCAAACACAGACACTTCCTTATTATATATTTTTTGGGCATACTACCTTTCTTTTCTGAATTAAGAATCTCAAAATAAGCTACATATACATCTGAGAATATTATTTCCAATCAAATATCCTTGGCCAGCATAACAATTTAAAACCCCAAGAAGGTCTAAAGATACATTCTCTTCTCATTACGAGTAAAGAGTTACTCGTTTCAATTAAGATAAAAACTACACCTAATAGTATGATGCTTCTTATTTTGGAGAGTCGCCTGAATTTCTATAATTGGAACCACCCATAAAAGTGGTGAATTAAGTTCTTTGTAACTTATTCTACATTCCTCTCATTTTGTACAGTAGAGGAGTGATCTGAAATTTGTGAAAGGGAGAACTCTCATATTTTGTTATGGCAGCATACATCAGTGACAGGTCATGCCTCTTTGCAGTTGAGACCTTTAAGTGATACTAAATGAAACTATTATATACATACCATATTTCAAGTGACTGCCAACATTAATGCATTGTTTCAGTAATAACCGTGAATCTACTGTGACATATTTGGGCTATTTCTCTATGCAGTTATAATAAACTTTTTTCCAAGAGCATTTAAGTCCGCAGCACTCATTATCCTTGTTGTGTGACCTAGAAGGGTCCTTGGCAATCAAAATTCTGACATAGAAGTTCACAGTTCAAATCTGCCTTTCAAGTTGTCCCTTGAGACTACTTGTACTGATCCCAAGTCTTTTTTGACAGCTGTGTTGAGGTTTCCTGATTATAAATTCCCATCTTCTCATCTTTTCACTGGAAAGGGCAGCTGCAAGTAATAGCAAGTTAATTGCAGCATATGACACAGGTTCTAATAAATGCTTTAAAAGATTTGCAATCTATGCTTAAAAAAACAATTTGGCAACAATAATTTCAATGTAAATCTCTAAGTGCTCAAGAGGTCTAAGTTGCCCCTAAACACTGCAGAGGGAGAAAAAATTAAAGTACGCTTTATGGGCTATAGGTCTCTGTAACTGTCACTGCATGGCAGGGTTTTATGCTACACCAGTGAAAATGAAACTGTTCCACACATAACCTGGCAGCCAATATATAGTTCACTCATGAAAAGAGATTGACTCAAGCTAATGACAATCTATTGTTAATATATTTCAATATTTTCTTTAGCTATGTGATTGCAGAAATTTGTGATGTTTAAAGCAGAATAGATTACAATGTGGTGCAATAAGGAAGAATAACAGAAAAATGATCTCCTGTATTGAATATAAACATAATAGAAGACAGAAACTAACTGTAGTTATGTGGCACATGCAATTATTTTCAAGTAAGCTATGACAACTGTAATGCAGACCTCCCAGCCATTGTCCTACCTCACGATGAGACACATCAGATCCCATAAATGAAGAAAACGCAAGAATAGATCAGTATGTGCATAACAGAAGAATGATGCATACTTTCAGAGGAGGTGACATGCTAATGCCTACATAAGGACCAAACCAATGTCCCACAAAGGAGCTATTATGATGATCCACTCTGACTTGATCCGTAACATACTTTAAAGAATTGCCCCCAGTAGTTTATGCATCAACCATACAACATTTATTTAGTAATAGAGAAACCCTGAAACCTTTGAGTTCTATTTCTCTTTATAGAACCTTGCTATGACATTTCTGCTACATTAAAGAACTCATCTTAAAGCTGGTAATTTTCTCCCTAAAGAGGAGATAAACTCTGTTCAGATCACCTCTTAGACTTCATTCTGCTAACTACATTGACATTTTCAGTGTCTGTCTGTATAAGCATTTTTCCAAAAAATTCTTGTCTCTTTTCTGTTGATCCCTTAACAATTACCCAGCCAGAGATATTTCAGATAACTCAGGAAAGAGGCAAACATGGTAAATAGATTAATTGATTAAGACAAAAGTAATTCTTAAACTCATATATGCTATCGATACATTCTGTAAATGATTGTAAGCTTTACTGTAGGACTTTAGGTTTCAGGCCTAATATTACAGACCTTCATTTCTTACCCGTATAGCTCTTCAGGGTTTTCTGGTTTAATGTCAAATAACAAAATACATAGCGGACATTGGAGTGCTTTTCAATAAGCAAGACAATTGTTGAGGACAGGGTAGAGTTTTCAGGTCTTAAAGCAGTTTAGATCTTCAGCAAAATTTATACCTTAAACTCACCTTTGTAGTCTCACTAGAAAACTTGCAAGTTAATTTCTGATGTCAGCATCAATTGATGTGTAGGGGAACTAGCCTACTTCACAACCAAAAGCAAAACTACACCAAAATCAGTCTATCTTGCTACCTCTTCAGGCCTCACTAGGCATCCATGCTTCCTTTTGTGACATAAGCAATAAACAGATACTATATTTTTTTCCCCTCCAATCTGTGAAGGGAGCCTCTGTTGGAAACTGAAGTCCTGATCTCCTACACATCATTGCCTCGGGGGTTAAAGTGATATAAAAGGAGTGAAAACCTGTAGCAAATAAGGGCACATTTCCTTGTTCATGTCCCACATGAGTGCCCAGAAGACAAACTGACCAAGCAAGTTGCTGACTTTGAGTGTCAGACAGACTTTCTAAACTAGCATATGTACTAGACTATATATCATGCTTCAGTCTTGTCCTGCTTCTTCTCTTTTATATTCTGTATGGTTTTTCTACCTCAAGCTGTCTTGTAGAAAGGATTTTTTTTAATTGTGCAATTTATACAGTGTTCTGTTTCAAAAATTAAATGTTGCTCAAGTTTGCAGAGCTGTAGGTCTTTAACAGAACTTTTAAATATTTACATGTGTCTATGTAGATTTAAAAAACCAAACAAACCTATAAAGAAATCTTTGCAAGGATCTAAACACCTTAATATGCCATTAATAATGCAATTAGCCATGCTTCCTTCATGGCACATGATTTCAATGGAACAATAGAGGAGAAAGACATTTCAGGACAACAGTGCAGTAACAAAAATGCTTCCTAATTTACAGATGTTCTATTAGACAGTTAGCAACTAAAAAAGCAGCACATACAAATATTCTAATGGAATAACTCACACTGGCATGTGTTTAAATGGCATTCACAAAATAAGCCAAGAGCACCTCAGGTGCTAAAGCCCTAAAATTGCATATTTTAGCAAAACAGAAGAATAAGGCTAATGAGTTAGGTGTATATTATTCTTATATGCTTATAATAATCCCTTAGCTAGCAAGTTTTATTTTTTTTTCAAGGTGTTATAAAAATTACCAGAATAAGTATTAGTCAGAGGTACCCCTTCAGTTATATCTTCAAATACCAGCAGGGCTAATCCTCAGGTAAAATAGCAAAAGCTTAATGCTATCATATTTAATTTCAAAGGATTTGAACAAAGAAATAATTTCAGATGATTAAATCAGTTCATTTTGAAAGAAAAATTGTAGGGAAAAATTGCACTTGTTATAAAAGTCTGTCATATTTCTCCTAAATACCCAGAAATATTTCCATAAAATTATAGACATATTAAAGAAATTTGCCTTGCATTCTAGAACTCAACAATTAATAAGTGAGTTGTTGAACACTACAGCTGAGTTTCCTTGTACTGACCTTGAACAAGGAGTCATTGTGAAGTATTATCAGTGCATTTATACCCTTAGTAGTGTAGGAAGACTGTGTCCCTCACACTTCATCATGCATCACTGAACTGTAACAAACTCTGACAGGTATAGAGAGTATTTCTAAATATTATGACACTCTGCAAGTGACAGCCAGAAAAGAAAAGCTGGACACAATCACAGTTCTCACATTTACCAGAAAAGATGAGCTGCCACCCAGAGCAACCATATTTTAGGAAAAACTAATAAGTTTTAAATATTCTTAAATATCTCATTTCCTGACATTTTAAAATGCAGAAAAGCAACAGTTACAATTGAAGAGACTCTTAATGCCAGCAATTAGTTAGTTTCTTATGTGTAATATTGTCACAGAAACCACTGCTAAAAAAAACAATGAAAACCCTAAAAATCTACAGCATTCAGTAACCTTGCTCAATTATAAAACAATTCATGGTAAAGGTCATTTGCAAAAGCAATAATATTTGCATAATAACTGCATAAAGGGAATCAAACTTGGAATGTCACAAAAGTATTTTAAGAGTACACTTTCTGCAAGTTGAGTTCTCATTAACCATAAGTATTTCTAAAGTAATTTAATTAAATATTAATTTTAAAATCAGAAAATTACATTCAAGTGCTGCACCTTACACAGATGACAAGTAAACAGAGGATTGCATCTTCCCACCAGTGATAACTTTTGCTTACAATTCCTCTTTAATTATTTTGATGTTTGCATTTAATTCAAAGCATATAGCGTTGCAAATTCAAGCACTCTTCCAATACATATGCTTAGAGATATACAGCTACCTACTCTTCTGTAGTTTATCAGAAGGACAAATCAGCCTTTGGTACTCAAAGAAATACTTTAATCTTTGACATTATAACTTACAAAATCTTAGACATAACTCTCTTTACAGGCAACTAGATATGATTGGTATATATATGTATGTGTTGAAGTCAACAGTCTCTTAAGAGCTGCTTCTTTTCTTGCATGGAAAAATATAGAGCATTTCCATCATAAATAAGAATGCTTACTTCTAAAATGCATTATAAATGCACAATTTTATTCAGGAAATAAAAGTTTTAATGCAGATATGCAACACAATATGAAATGCTCCCAGCAACGAACCAGCACTCTGGAACAACTCAAAACTTAATTCATTACAAGGTCAGATATGGTTCATTCAAAAGGCAATTAATTATTAATTATTTAAATAAATACATTTGTGCACATATGTTGATACACATATAAACACATTCAGAAGTGACAGTAATTATGTCAATGCTTTAACTTTTCTTTCAGCATCAGAAATACCTTAATACTACCAATGAATTATATTACATTTATTGCTTTTAACTATTTTGATAAAAAAGCTTAATCTCAGGGAGCATTGTATTTGATAACAAATATTTCTGTTCCATATTATCTAAAATGCTTCCCTTTAATTCATGACTATATTATACAAAATGTTTCACCAGAATGTTACATTTGATTTTTCATTCAAGTTTATTTTAATCAGAACTTTCTCAAAACAATTTCTGTTGGGATACCTTTTCATATATTTTATGAAATGTTTGGGGGAAAAAAAATTAAACTATAATGGCTTCTGTTGTTCCTTTGATTTATATATATATATTTTTTTATATACATATATAAAAGGAGCTACATTTCCTGAATATCAAAATTCAACTTTTTGGCTGTCTCTTTACTCAGAGAAGTTGAAGTCAAACACTTCAAACTCAAATCAGATTTACTGACCTTGCCAACAATAGCTAAACTTGTCATCTTTACAGAAAATGTTTAATTTTATTAAATTGTGAAAATTTCCAGCCAGCACAAGAATATATTGACAGTATATTTCATACTACTTGAGGTAAGTGGTGCTTTTACTTACATCTATTTAAAATGCTGATCTTGATGCAGGAAAAGAAAAAAAAAAAATGGGATGGTTCATTTGATGTCTTCAGCAAAAAGGATGTCTTAAGGGATATTTATTAAAAATGCTTCATCTCAAGTTTCCTGAACATCCATTTAATTTCATCTGATTTTGCCCTTCTTTTCCTTCTTTCCATTAAGTGTTCCTAACTCCTTGGCAAATTAAGTGGGGAGGGAAGTAATAATAAAGTAACAGAGAGACAAATAAATCAAATTGTACAGTAGAGGCAGCTGACAAAGTCAATACTGAATCTTTTCCAAGACCTCTCCTTTTCTTTAAGATGGCAATGCTAAACTTAAAATTCATAACACAGGGTTTTCAAAAGTGTTCAGGTTCCATCAACTTGAACAAAGAGAGGTAGCTTACAGTTAAAAGGAAGTGATGAGTAGAACAGTATAATTCCAAAGAAGGATAGGAGGTGGTAAAAGTGTGTAGTACAGAGACAATACAAGAAAGAACAAGGTTGAGTAGATAGATCTTTACTTAAACTTGCTCACTGTGTATATATATACACACCGTATTTATGATTTATTACAGTCCCACATCTGCACATGTAAAACAATATGATACCTGCCTACTGCTATAAAGTGCTTTGAGTCTTATAGTTGAAAAGTTCACAAAGAAATGTTAATTATTGAGTCCACAAGAGATGATGAGCTATCTCCCAGGCAGTTAAGCCCCCTGATTTTTAACTCCTTATTTATCTTTTCTCTGTGGATTAAGCACTAAGTGAGAAAGTTACAAACTTGCTGAGTGAATTAAGAATTCAAAAACCAGTAACAGAACATCAACAGAGTTGAATTTTTTTCAGACTCCATATGATAAATCTACATGCTTGGCTGCCTGGTCTGTAACAGCGTTCTTACCAATTAGATAGCCACATTCTCTTTAAGCAGATGGAACAGAGCTTAATGATACTTGAAACTGCCATATTAAAGGCATTTTTACAGTGACCAATTTTTTTCTTCACTTAGTGCTGTGGAAAATGGAATTTGACAGAGATGACAGGTGAGCTGCTGCAGTTAGTACCGTGTGTTCATTTTAACTTCCAAGTGCTTCATCCAGACCGAACTTAAGTGAGGGAGAAAATGCTGGGCCTTACATGAATTTAGCTTCTTTTCTGACAAGGACAAAAGTAAAATGGCTTAATTTTCTTCTGAGGTTTCTCAAAAAAACAACATCTTAATTTAAATTGTTGAGACCTCAAAATACTTAACAGTAGCTTTCTGATAATTTCCTTACTTCAGTTTTCATTCTTTTCATTCAATAAGGATGTAATACTAATTTCCCAAGTATATTTCTTGCATTTGAGGATTGTTTTTCACTCGAAGTCGGGAGAAAAAAAACAAGATTTTCCTTTCATTTAAGTCTGACCATGTGTAAGAAATACTTGATTACCACACTTAAAATTCACATCACTGTGTACTGGAACTTTCTAAAAGGTGAGCTCTGTATGACATTAAAGCTACGCTTAATACTACCCCTATAGTTAATGGTCTGCTAGATACTCTTTTATGTCACTATTTCACAGGGTTTATAACTTCAAGACAAAACTCTTTGCAATCTGAAACTAAGCATACAAGATAGCAGACCAGAAAGAATTTTATTAGGCACATACTCAAACCTCTTACAAAAGAGATTTTAAATAAAGACTTTTTTGTCTTAACTAAAACCAAAGATTATAAATAATTTCGTTGTCACCTATAAAATCACTTCACTGTGAAAAAATTAATATTAAAAAATGACATGGTAGAATAAAAAAAGAAACAACATTTTCACTCTAAAGAACTCAGTATGGATTGATCTTTATTATTACTATTTAATTAAATGTTACAGCAGTAGTGAAAACTACAGAACAGAAATATAGTTTATGTCCCAAATAATTTAACTCAAAAGGGGTTTGTGTAAAAAATCATTTAAAAAAAAATATTTTATAGTAGGACCAATTGTAAATTAATATCTTTGATGGAAGTGTCACAGAACTTTCTACATGAGTTAAGGAGAAAGCAGTTGGCAAGACAGATGGGTGAACACAAAGAAAGTCTCATTAACATTTTGGTTAAATACACCAGTATGGTGTTGAGGCTAATCGACTGTCATCCACTTTCCCTGTCTTTGGCTGGGTTCATAGAGAAGATTTGGTGCACTAAACTCTTTTTCAAGGAAACTAAAAAATAAGAAAATGTTTCATGTGTGTCCCATAAAGCAAACAATCCCAAGGGGTCTGTGACTGTCCTGAGCTGTGCGTGAGTGGTCTCCTAGAAAACTGACCCATGCACACAAGGCAGGAATGTGCAGCACAGGAAAGCAGACCAAATGCGGTTCAAAATCTTCTCAACTGCATACTAAGGACACAGAGGAACCTCAGCTGTATCTACTGGTGTACTCAAATGCTGCATTATTTTCTAACTTAGACCTAGCCTGTAATAATCAGCCTTACTGAAAAACACTCTTAAATGGACAACACATTTGTATGCAAATTGACCAGTGGGCTGCAACACCTCTCCTGTGAGGATGGGCTGAGAGAGTTGCAGCGATTCAGCCTGGAGAAGAGAAGGCTCCAGGGAGATCTTCCTGCAGCCTTCCAGTATCTGAAGGGGGCCTACAAGAAAGCTGGGAAGAGACTTTTTACAAGGGCTTGTAGCAATAGGGCAAGGAGTAATGAGTTCAAACGGGAAGAGGGTAGATTTAGATTAGATGTTTGCAAGAAATTCTTTACTGTGAAGGTGGTGAGACACTGGAACAAGTTGCCCAGAGAAGTTATGGATGCTCTATCACCTTATGTGTTCAAGACCTGGTTGGATGTGGCTTTGAGCAACCTATTCTAGCAGGATGTGCTTCTGCCCAGGGCAGAAGGTTAGAACTAGGTTCTTTTTACAAGGTGCCCTCCAACCTAAATAAACCATTCTGGGATTCACACTGGAACACTAGTATGTGTATTATCTGCTTGGAGAGCTACTGGCTGTTGCACTGCTAGTTGCTGCACCAATCAAGAGTGTTGAACCTTGCACCTCCTGCCCTATTCTGAGCAGTTCAGTGGCCTGTGCTCAAAGTCAGCTCTGATGTAGAGCAGATAGGTGACCTAGGACCTGGCCTGGAAGAGAGCTGTGCTAGCCTGGGGCACCTGCCCCTGGCCTGGGAGCTGCACATAACCCCAGGATCCAGTGCCTTCTGAGCTAGGATGTAGGTACCTGTGCCCGCCTCATACCTTGCAAAGCCTGACATTGCTCTCCTGACTTGGCTTCATGGCTTGACCCTGGTCACTGCTGGCTTGCCTGATACTCACTGTGTAGTGGCTGAGCCCAGTGACATTGGCCAGCCCTACTCTGCTCCTCTTATGCTGGTACAAGCACTATGTATGTCATCCTCAGCTCCTACCTAATCCTCCCCAACGGGCAACCCAGTCCTGCTGCTGCTCCCTGATACCACAACAGATTTACTGTTTCAAGATGAAAAGACGTTTCAGCACGTGAATAATACTAATGTAATTAATATTACTCAAACTGTGATAAAGTTTCCTCCTTAAGCCAGCAATCCTAAAAAATGAAAGCAAATACCTGACCAGAGATTCTGAAAAACAACAGTATTGTTTTATGCTAGTAATGCTGTATGTTTACATGTGTCTGCATGGCCAAGAAATAAATTCTTCAGACAAACTGCATAACTTTTCTACACTATAAACTGAATTTCTACTTATACCAGTAAAATGTATATTTTTACATTAATACAGTATTGATAGTTCTTGCTAAAAGAAAAAAGCTAACCTTCCCCAAAAAAAAAGTTAAAAAACCCTTAATTTGATTACCACCATTGAACCAATATAAAAAGCATTTCTCAGTATGCTGATTTTACCACATAGATGCAAATTTGTCAAAAGCACTCCAAATAAAACAATGCATTTTTACCTAATAGGTAATGTGACTAAAATTTTTGTAAACTTCTATGTCATGCTGGAAAGTGTAATTTTTTTTAATGTGTTAGATGAATATTTATTTCAGACATTTTGATCTCGAGTCACATAACACAAGTGTACACATTAATGACATTTATAGAGTTCAACCTAAATATTCAGCTAGTTGATGTGTCCATAATTGTCCTTGTTATTTCAAAGAGTGTTTATTTTAATTGGATGGAATTTAGTGCTCCCTAGGGTGATACAGTGGGCACAGGCTGATCTTCAGAACATAACTTTCACTGAGACGCAAGGATTCTGTTTTTTGCTTTGCTGCAGAGTGATGAGTCTAAAAAATATTTGTCAATATTTTGTTGAAGTCTGAAAATGCTCCAAGTCACTACTGAACATTTTTTCACCAGAGACATGGAACATCATCTCTGGAAACAATAACAGCAGCTATTACTGTCACTTCTGTGGCTTGGGAGACAGGAGTCCTCCAGTGGAAAGACAGGAGTTCTCTCAGCACTGCCACTGAGTGGTATTGATTATTCTGTCCACACAGAGCCCTTCATATTGAAGAGATCTCATTTCTCTTACCTTACAAAACCAGAAAGTTTTGGTTGCAGAGTGATCACATCTCACAATGCTAGGTTTACAGCCTCAATTCCCTGTACAGCAGGTCCAAGTTTTATTCACTTAGCTACTCAGATACAAACAACTCTCATTTATGAGGTTGTACTTAAGGCACTTGGACCACATCACGGTTTCCTTTTGTACTAGTCAGAGACTGCATACACGATGCAAAGAAAGTCATATTACTGGATATGCAAAACAAAACCCCAAAAAGTTGTTAGTTACGTGTGAGTTTAGGAAGTCCCAGAGATGCTGATTTAGTAACTATTTTTGTGCACAGTGTTAATTTTCAGCTGACAAGCAGCACTGAAACTTGAGTGGCAAACATTTGCAAAGCAGTATTTCTTTGTTTAGATTTAATGGCAATCTAAAGCTTTGCTTTGACATCTTTTGGAGACCTGAGCCCCACTTCATGAAAATGAAATTAATCATATACCCACTTAGGCCTCAGCATAATCTTTTAATGGTTTAATTATGCTACTGTATAAAGCTTCCCCTCTTTCACTTCATTCCATAACTCTAGCTTGTCCTTCTTAATACACACAAAAATAAAAGCCCAAACAACTAACCTATCATTCTTTTTTCCCCCGTCACAAAGATTTTTGAATACTTCCTTGTTAATAAATGTATTGTTATGCTGAACTGAACACTGCTTTCAAGTATTTTCAATGAAGTAAAAAGCACATTTAAAAGTTATGAAGTTATCTATTGCTATAGATAGTTTAAATTTGAATGCTTTTGGCTACAACACAAAAGTTTTGTATTCAAATGCCTACTGTATTCAAATTCCTGTATCATAAAGGCCCACCATCCTCAGGCACTGCTACGAAAAAATCTCTTGCTTGCGCTTCCCAGAAACAGCAAGTGAAGAAATTGAGAAACAGAAGTGGAAGCAGGAGAGAGGAAAGAGATATTTTTTTTTTCAGCCCCTGATTCTTCCATAACCCCTATAGCTTCATCACTCTTAAACCTTCTTCAGTTCAACAGGTCTTCTAAAATATCTAGACACCCATTCGACAAGGCCACTCACATAATCCTTGGCTCCATTCTATACCTCCCAGATAACTCCTCGTCTGTCCCACATTCCCCATCACTTCAGCTGGACAAATGGCACGTGCTGCAGCCAGTGTGTGGTTGTATAGTGTGGCTGGTGCTGGTGTTATGCTGATGGTTTGAGTAACACACGTCTCTTAACTGGAGGGCTGGTAAGTGTGTAGAACAGCTAAATGCTCAGCTCTTCTGGCTTTCCACTCACAAATCTGGACTTCCTTCCTCTAAAAGAGTTTTCACAAGACTTAGTACAAACTGAGGACTTTTGGACATAGTGTCTAAGTAATTCAGTTGAAGTTGGTGACTGGATTCAGAAATTATTACTGACAGCCAGCAGAGAGAGTATTTGCACAAGTGTATTTTTCAGACCACTAAACTAAAATGTGATATTGGAAGCTGTGGAAGTGTTTAAAGTAAGGAAAATGACCATGGTTATGAATTGTGGTGGTTTTCAATATTGTGACAATGAAACTAAATGCCAGCTTTCTCTCTTCTATTGCATTCAAAACTGCTCAGCTGAGAAGTGAATTTAGCAGTGGATGGCAAGCTGCTGTAATAGAAGCCTCACACTGTGCAAAAACTGTTGTTACTTTTTTGATGTTTCAGTTGTCTATCCAAATAAAATCATCTGGTGCAAATGTGCATGAGGAAGCATATGGTATGTAAATAAATAGCAGGAGGCTTATGCTAAACAAACTTCTACTTTCTCTCTTACAACCTTTCTTTCTTCCTTTCCAAGTTGACCTTAAACATACTTGGAAAGAAAAACTGTTTCTCAGCTATGCACTTATACAGGGTAAAAAACAATAAGGTCTAGTCCAGTGAAGTAAAGACCTCCATTGCTTTTATGAGTGATAGTCAACATTAATACTTCCAGCCTCCTCAGCTCTCTGTGCTTTTTTTCTAGGATGTAGGTGACAGGAATGTGTTTAATTAAATGAGGAGAGGCCAAAGAAGGCATACGGCACTGCAGGATTACAAGATATCTCAGAGGGTCCTTTCTTTGCTGTGTCTTCCTGATTGCTAGCTCTCAGGGAGAAATTTAGTCTTAGTGGATTCTTTCTCATCTACCCATAAGTGACAGCCAGGAAACTGTACAGGACTGCAAGGCTCACTTAACTCTTTGCAGGCAGCTGAAGGAGAACAAAGACCTAAACCAGTTTTACCTCCTCTTCTGTGATCATTCTTCACTGTACAAAGACCAAAAGGGATCACAGTTAAGTTCTAATAAAGCTTATGCATGGAGTTACTGAGAAAGATTATTCCTGTCCTTCATATGCCACTTAATATTAGTGTTGAAGCAAGCTCAGCAGTGATATGGCTGAGAGTTCAGTGATTCAGTGAGACCTGAGATCTGCATTTGCCTGCCTACTATACAGTATTTTTGAGGGAATTTGTTCTATTACCATTTAGATTAGGCAATATAGTGGTTGTAGCATATGTTAGCTGGAGGTCTCTTAACAGGGATGCCTCACATATAGTACATGATATCGCTGCATGTTCAAAAGCTTTACAGGTTTGAGTTTAAGTAAATGAAGGAGATGATGTTTATCTCAATGCCAATCTGAGCAGGGTAAGAACTACAGTTTGTCACTCTACAGACGAGATCAACATGAAATTAGAATTAGTTGCTTGCTGCCCTGTCCTTTAAAGAAAATGAAGGAGAAAGACTCTGTGCTGGGATGGAGAGTTGGAGGTGTTCTCAGAGTCAAGCTTACTGCCACTGGGGAACAGTCTGGTACCAAATCTACCTATGGTTGCCTCACATATCTTTATCCCTGATTTGGCAGCAGGCACCTTTAAGCTTCTCAAGGTTTTGAACTGAATTCTGTCATGCAGCTGACTTAGCTCACATGTAGATGTTTATATCAAAGGCATTTAAAGTCAATTTATAAAAAATTCTTTAGCTTTCTGAATTTTCCAAATGTTTAACCTTGTAGCACACAATTTAAAATGACCCTTGCTTATTAAGAACCTACCAGATCTGTCCCAGATACTGCTATTAATACTTTTTCACTAGTCCTTTAGTCTAGTTTTTAGTTTTTCCTCCACGTTCATCCTTTCTTATAAGCATAAATGGATAGAGAACAAAAATAAAAAAAAATCCAAACCAGAACAAAAATAAAAAACACATAAAACAAAACATAGTAATACATCCAATCACATGTGATTTCATTAGAAATGAAGATGGATAAATCACCTATGCAACCATTATAGAATAGTGTGAAAGAGCAATTGAGGGTACAGCTCATCCAAGTAATTTCTTATAAGCATAAATGGATAGAGAACAAAAATAAAAAAAAATCCAAACCAGAACAAAAATAAAAAACACATAAAACAAAACATAGTAATACATCCAATCACATGTGATTTCATTAGAAATGAAGATGGATAAATCACCTATGCAACCATTATAGAATAGTGTGAAAGAGCAATTGAGGGTCCAGCTCATCCAAGTAACACAGACATCCCTCAGTTCGCTTAATAACCAAGATTTTCACAACACTATAGGTCAGCAGTATGGAAATTAAGTGAAATGAAATAGCTAACCAGAACTTAGATAAATATTTGGGTAGCTGCCCTTAATGATCATAACAAGGCAGTGGCTCTATGGTTTGAGGACTACAATTATCTAAGCTGCCGTATCAAAACCACTTTCCACAGGACTTGAGAAGTAAAAGGGCACAGATAAGGCTATAAAAAAAGCATTCTGCACAAATGAAGATTTCACTCCCATTCAACTTACTAGTAACTTGGAGTGTCAGAACTAGAAAAGTGATAGATTATATCTAAGCATATAACCTCAGGACAAGAAAAATAATAAAAAAAATGTCCAACAGTTTAATGAACTACTGACTAATTCACACTTCCTAGTCTGAGCTGCCTGAGAATGCCCACATAAGCATTCGAGCTTCCCAAACTGAGACAGTCCTTCATCCACTCAAGCATCTCAGTACAAGCAATAGACGTCAAGAAAACAGTGTTCTACATTAATTACATGAATTAGAAATCTATTACTAAATTGTGGAAATAATTTAATATACAAGAAACAAAATGAATCATCCCACAGAAGATGTGAATCATAAATGTCACCTCTGGAAAAACACTGACTAATCTAATGGTACTCCTCAAGACAGAAAAGATCCTGCTTAGATTTACATCTTGGTGAATCATTTTGTGGAAGGAAAAATAATTGATTCTGCTCTTTCACAGAAATGCAGTATGTGCAGTGTCATCAGTACGTCAACAATTCACATTTGTTTTACTGCACAAAGGAGTTTCAAATCAATTTCAAAGGCAGTACATTTGAAAAGCAGCCAGCTGGCTTTTCAGAACTTCGAATGCAGTTGCCTTTATGTTTCCAAGCAAGTAGATAGACAACTGAGCATAAATGGAATTCACAGCAGTTAATTAGCAAATGTCATTGACCGACTAAACAAAATTTCCACATAGTTGGATGCCATTCCCCTTAACAGACCATCTTCATGATACTTCTCACATAAAAAAATCTGCATATTTCTGTACTCTTTTAACATATTTGTTTGTTGAAAACCTGGCTTTCAGATGGCTATAGAAATGTGTCATGACATGCAACACAAAGCAACAAAAAGACTATTTTCTTTCAAATGCTATAATAAGACATTTGCTAAAGCTTTGCAAAGGACTCAGAGATGTTTAATTCTGCCAGACATGTTTCTGGTACAGTGGAACTTCATGAAAAGAAAGCAAATCACTCTCAAATCAGTAAACACAAAAAGGTGTAAACTTGATCTCACCTCCCAGCTATTATGGCACTTCATCTCAAAATCCGGCTTATCTGCATTTTTGATTTGGCTTCTTCCAAAGACCCTTTGGAAGACTCAAATGCAGAATGGAGCAATTTTTTGTTAATACATAAAGCTCACTTGAGAGGTGAGGGCAACACTGTACCATACTCTAGGATACTGGTGTTGGTTGTACTATATATAGTCAATATATATAGGCATTTGCCCTCTCACTAGACCTGCCAGAGTAGCTGTAATGAGATGGGATGTTGCATTCACCAGTTTCTAAAGCTGTTCTCAGATGGGCTACCAGGCAGCTGCTATTTCAAATATCTGTACTTACAATTTGCTTCTTTTCATGGTTCATGAGCAGTAGAACACAGCAGGTATCACAGAAGACCTCACCATACAACTCAAACTAGCCTATTTCTGGACTGTCAAAGATCAGACTGATAGGGAGGGTTACACTGCAGAGGTTACTACTTGAGAACTAACTTCTCAAAAAAGCTGCTGAACATAAAACATTTTCTATCTAGGTCCTGAAAAAGATATTCAATACCACATTAAACCACTTTCACACAAAACAGGAATGTATGCCTGACTCCAACTAATCTGTCCTTTCTAGACTTCAAAAAATATCTGAATGCCAAAACTGAAGCAATTTTTCTTTGGCAGATCTCACATCAACTGTTAGAAACTGTGTCCCTTTTTTTCTTACTATTTTTAATGCTGTTCCCAATACTAATCCATAATTTTAAAACTTACTTCCTTCTATATCTTATCTTGTATTATCTAGCCAACTTGCTTCTTCTTTTATGCTTCTTTTAAGGGACCAGATCTAAGATTTAAACCTTCACAGGCTGGCCAAGTGACATAGGAGGAATTGAGTCAACAGTAATAAAAAAACCAGGGCACTAGAACAGGACATTTCCAAGGTATTGAAGATTTCTAATCCTATTCAAAGGAACACAGTTAAATGTAATCATATGAAACTAACACAAAATTGGTATCATATTATGCAGTATAAATATTATAACTGTTATCAATTTTTGCTGTAATAGGAATATGCAACAGAAACCTTCTTACATATGAGCCTTTCTTTTTACAACAATTTGGGTTAGTAAGCTTTCTTATTCTTCCCTTTGTAACTAAAGTCCATGAAACTTTAAATCATGTAAGAAAATGATTTCTCATTTTTCTAGAAAAAAAGTGGAAAGGAAATAAAAAATCCTCATAGTTTAGTACCCAGACAATTTCATAACAGTAAGAAAAATGCACATGTGGGCACACACAGGTTTACAAAAGTGGCTTGGAGAAAGGCATGCCCTGTGCAAAGCAACTCAGTGAAACCTTGCTTAGGTTCTACATAGCAAAGTTCTCATTCATGACTGCTATTGCTGCTACTTAAGCATATGCATGCTGGTAAGAACAGAAAATTACAAAAAAGGCATGTTAAAAATACTAGTTACTCACTCACTGACCTGGGATTATTTTAAAAAATAAAGTTATTAAATAAATGGACATCTTCAATACACATTACAAATTACAAACTTTCCAACTCATGAGAGGTGATGCATGCCATGCACTAGTCCTGAAACTCAAGGTGAGGTATAAACTGCAAAAGTTAAAGTTAAGGAAAAGAAAACAAAATTTGTCCAAAACAAGATTCTATTTAAGTCCTTTATAACTATTGACACATAATATATTCTTGATTTTTTCATCCCTCTAAAATGACAAACATTAACACTATTTAACACTTTTTCAGTCAGAATGCTTCATAAAACAAGCACATTGATCTTAGAAGCTGAGGAAATTTCAGAACTGATTTTAATACTTGTAGTAATCCAGTAATTTTTAATGTTTCACCATCAATAGATTAGCCAAAATATAACACCAACCTTTAATTCCATGATAGGTAAATAATTTTGTTGCCTGCATAAGTGCTATAGAAACAGTGGCTATTCTAACAGCACCACTGAGGTTGTAGGAATATAGAACACACTGCAGCAAAGAAAACGCTGTTAAAAATTGATTATTCCCATTCTTTTCTTAGAACAGTGTTACTGAACTATGACATCATTCCACATTATACACAGAGTTGTTAGAAAACCAATATGTTATAAACAAAGAAACATAAGCATAGAAAATGAAGAACTCAAACGGCAAAGCTTGGCACAAGAACAGGCCAAACCCCAGATGTAGTGTTAGAATAGTGAGATAGGGAAAACATGGAGTGAAAGCACAGGCCTGATTGGGACCACGATAAGCTCTGAGTGGCTCTGATGATACAAGCTTGTTTAACACGAAGAACAGAAGTGCAATTCATATGCCTGAATAAGCCAGCTAATCTTGTTAGGATATGCATTCATGTAAAATTAGTCTCTGCATCTCTGTCTGAAAGAAGCACTTAGACCTTTTTAATTTTTATAGCCTATGGCAGTAAATGATTGTAATCATTTAACAATCAGACTCTGCAATTCAGATCTGTTCTTAAGGCTGCTGCAGTCCACACTTCCAACCCAACAACGATCAGACTGAACTCATTTGTTTTGACTCCCTATCTCCTATGTTTCGTATTATTGGACTACATTTCTCTCTTAAAGCTTCCTGACAGGATCTAACACACACACAGTGTCAGCTACAATTCTGTCCATCGCATAAAGGCGCCTGATAACCCATGGCAATGTAGAAAGCCTGCTGCCTGAAGTCACAACGTGATCACATAATTATCAACCACGTTCTCTTGACCTTTCTATTGCTAGTTCAGGGCCTTGTCTCATGATTATTCAATGATTCAGTTATAAAAGGCTTCGGTTCAAATTACACATTTTAAATAAAAACATTTATTCAAGAGCAGAGTGTGTCACAGTAACTTAAAATCTGACTGGGGAATCTACGTGTTCATTATCACAGTAGCTATGCTGCTGGGCTTTTGTAGATTATTTGGCCCATGAGATTTCAGCAATGGGATGCCAAAAAAGTAAGGAGCTGAGTAAGCAAAATATACCTTAAGTAAGCAAAATCTGCCCTAAGTTTTCAGAGAAACTTAAAACTAACCATTGTGAAACAAACGAAAACCTTGCAAATTTTTATTAAACTAGGTTATTTTGCATGCTTACAAGACATAAGGGAAATTATACGCACCATTAGAAGAGAGAATATTTCCTAAAATGAAATAAAGATTTTTGTTATAGTTTTATTACTCCAAGTGTTATAAGCGCTCTTCTGTCTACTCACTACGGACACTGAGATACAGATAATTAGGATATGCAGGTTAATGTTGCAACCAAGTTAAAAGAGGAGGTTAATACAATGTAAATCCTCTTTTCAAAACTGACATACAACTTCTTTATTGAAAAAAACAGACCACTACACAACATTGCCATCAGATGTCTTTCATAAGATTGACCCCAATGGAAACCCAAGACAACCTACATCCCCAGCAGTCAGTGAAACCATTTCTCAATGAATTGCTGAAAGAGGTGAATAGTCCAACACAACAGAAAGGTCTGAATTGTTCATTGAGTATCTACACTTACTTTATCTATCTCCACCGTACTGAACCATGCTTTTTTATCCTTTACCCCACTTGTGCAGGCAGATATGAAGCATCTTTGTCAACCTGTGCCGATACCACTCTACTGTTATCTTAAAGATCTGATCAGAGAGAAGTAACACAAACTGCATCTCCCTTAAATCCAAATGAACCACTACAGGTACATTTTCCATGTGCAACAATTCCATTTGGCATTTGTCTTCCATCTGCTCTTGAACTTTTGACTCTTTTCCACTGTTTGTCGAGAAAAAATTTAACAAATGTAAAATTGCTGTAGTGAGAGAGGAAGAGAGAATAAAACTGAGGCCTCAAACATTTAGGAAAAAATGACTGCATGGCAAATGGATGTATGATCAATAACAGAGAGAGAGAAACACACACATTATATAAACACATTGAGAAATATTCCAGATGTCAGCAACACTAAGCTTCAGTCATCAGATAATAAATGCACGAGTATGCTCACACTTTGATGGTCTGCTCTACTTCAGTCTGAAGTTTGTTACTATTCTCTTTTTAGGAAAAAATATCTGCTTATACAAATTTGAAT